>NW_026461518.1:0-68226 GCF_021730395.1 Mercenaria mercenaria | reverse complement strand
AATCCTGTGTACCCGACGTCTAAATTACGCGTGAGAATTTTTACCTAAAATGTACCTGTTTACTTGTTGTTTGTTTACCATTGTGTGTCGCCGTCTGTATGTTTACTGATCATCATCACTACTGGCTATTCCTATGGTTGCGTCTTTCTTGTACCTATTTTCTCGGACTGGACATTGTTTATGCCACCATAGGTCCCTACTACATATATACACTGCTGGCCTAACTTTAATTAAACAGAATATATATATTTGATATTTCCTTTATCATGATTTTATTATCTTTGTTCTTATACTGTTAACCATGAATTTAAATTGTTTAAAATTTTGTTAAGATTGATAAAATTTGATACAAGTTTGATAAAATTGGTAAAATCAGAATCAGTCTTTGCCGAAAAATGAAAACACAAAGACTCTTGTTTCTGATTTTTATTATGCCAAAAGGGTTTAAAATTTTACTTTAAAATTATATTAAATCTAATTGGATAAAATCAGGTGACTATCCTTACCGAAAATATAAAGGATGTGCAAGGATATGCCCCCTGGTTTTTAAAATAATAGTCTCAAATTAGCCTTAATATGGCTTAAAATTATGTATATGTTTAAAATTAAAAGTTTTTTTAAAGGTTTTTTAAAATGGTATTAAAGTTTTAGGCCTTTTTATTATGTAATATAAAACATTATAAATAAACCTTATATATGTACATTTAACTGAACTAAATTTATAATGTAAAATAGTAAAATTTATAATAATTAAACCTCTTTCGGGCTTTTCTTTAGTATGTTCATAGACAATCAGCTTCTGATACTATGTTATTTTTAAATTGCTATTCACAGTTGCGGCCCGACCATACCAGCTTTGTTAGATAGCGCCTTTTACCCTGAGGATATATCGCTTGTATTGACCGCACCAGTGCCGTTAAGCCTTACATGGTACCCCAAGACGGGGTGCATATACAAGCTCAACCCCCCTGATTATTGACACCATCTCTTTTGAATGTAGTTTAAGATTTTATTATGTTTATACACGTTTCCCCTGAGATTATATTATCTCTATTGACCGCACCAGTGCCGTTAAGCCTTACATGGTACCCCCAGACGGGGTGCATATAGAGATTCAAACCCCCTGGTACTTTGTGATGTTTAATTAAGCCAAAATTATAAAATTAGTTGCTCGGTCGGGCTCCACCTATGTAGTGTTTATGTTTTGATAATATTCTGTTCAAATAACCTATTTTGGTGATGAAATGTATAATGAGGCTGTAGACCTGCTGCTCAACTTCCTTTGGAGGGAAGAGGAGTGTGTTTCTGTCAATACAGACCAACCCGAGTTTTAGGAGTCCACATTCCAGTTCCAATCTGTGTTCTGCATTTCGTGTACACTCTTTGTGTATGTCAAAGAATACGTGGTTGAATGTTTCGTATTCTGGACAGTGTGGGCATGATGTTTATCTGAGTAGTTCTCCCAGCCCAGACCGTTCCGCCCCAGCCTTAATCTGGTAATGATCTTGTCATGGCCGGTGTTTGTGCTATAAATTTGCATTTTACTGGGGATATGTTCTGACAGGGCGCAGCGCATTGTGTCTTGTTGTAGCCATCTCTGTCTAAAAACTCCCTTGATTTGGCCTTTATTATGCTATGTACCTCAGATATTGCTAATTTGACCTCTTTTGGGGTTCCTTTTTCGGACCCTTGCTTTGCTAATTGATCGACCCTTTCGTTTCCCGTAATGCCTACATGGCTCGGGACCCATATTAGGGAAACATGTATACCTATTTTACTGAGATGACTGATTTTGTGAATAATGTCAACTATTATATCAGATCTTGATTGTGACCTGCCTGTACTTATTGACTGTAGCACAGACAAACTATCTGTAAATATAGCTATGTTACTGGGTCTGTTTTCGGGTATCCATTTCAGTGCATGTTGAATGGCTGTTGCCTCACACGTGAATATGGATACCCTAGGATCTAATTTGAGGGCCGACGAGAAAATTTCTTTGCCATAGGGGTCAAAGACAACAAAGGCCGCGCCCGCTTTATTTTCGCTGAGATTTTTGCTACCGTCTGTATAAATATGGTGATGTGACCTATAATGCTTCATTATATGCATTTCTGTTATATGTTTGGCCTGAGTGGTATCTTCTGTTTTATTAATGAAGCATTTAAGACTTAAGTCGGGCTTTGTGACCATGATCCCAGCATTATATGAAAACGACGGCTCTTGGACCTTTACTTCATTTAATTGATATTTATCTAGTAACCTATTAACCTCTCGAGTGTACGGCTGTGTTCTGAGTTCTTTTCATACCAGTGTGACCGTTTCTAACCCTTTCTATGCTACTGGGGCAGCCTTTCAGCGTTTTGATTGTATTATTTATTGGCAGATTTTCACCTAGGCGGCTTAATCTGGCCCATTATTTGAGCATATTGACCTCTCTTATTATATCTAATGGTAGCTGGGCCGTTTCTACTAGTACTGTCATTTTATTGGTTGATTTATATGCTCCAGTGACTACTCTTAGGTCCTTACTTTGTATAACATCTAGCCTTTTTAATTGTGATTTGCAGGCTGACGCATATGCTGTGCTACCATAATTAATTTTGCTCATAATTAAGGAGTTATATAATAGGAGTTTAGTTTTATTATTAGCTCCCCAGTTTGTTCCTGATATTAGTCTCAAGAGGTTAATATCTTTTTCACACCTATTAACCAGATTATTTATATGATGGCGCCACGTTAAATGTTGATCAAAATGCATTCCTAAAAAATTTGGCGGTCGGTGCTATTTCAAGGGTTGTACCACATAATTTAAGTTCTGGCGTTACTTTATTCGATTTTGCTAGAACTTTAAGATATGGTTGCCGGCACACCATTAGCACTTGTGTTTTATTAGACTTGATGGTGAATCCCCATTCGTTACTCCAATTTTCTATTACCTCAAGGACTTTTTGACCTTTTAGTAATGTGCTATGTGGGTTTGGTGATGTTACCCATGTGGCTCCATCATCTACAAATTGGGCGAGTTCGGTCCGGTCACCGGGAGGAGACTGCTTGTTGTGTGTATCTATAGCCGTGTTTAGTGTGTTCATGATGAGATTAAAGATCAGTGGGCTAATCACACTTCCCTGGGGTGTGCCACTGTCAGGTTCCACTGTATCTGACAATTGACCGTTGACCTTTACCTTAATTTTTCTGCCTTCCAGGAAATTAGCGATCCATGTAAGCATTCTCCCCTTAATGCCTAGAGATATTAAATTCAAAAGAGACCCTTTATTCCAATGCCTATCAAATGCATTACTTAGATCTAAAAATATGCCTTGTAGGTAATAGCCTTTGCGATGGGCCTCTTTGCAGTCTGATTCAAAGCGAAGGAGGTGATCTTCGCACGAATGGGCTTTCCTACATCCTGACTGATATGGGGAGAACAAGTTATTATTTTCAATATAAGTTTCCAGTCTTGGTTTTATCATTCTTTGCATAACCTTAGTGAGGGTTGACGTTAGGGAGATGGGGCGGTATGAAGCAGGGTTAGTTTTTCTTTATTAGGCTTAAGTATTGGTACTATAATGGCCTCGCCCCAGCTTTCTGGGGTGGAGCCTTCTTTCCAAGACTGATTGTATAGCTTTAATAGTTTTTCTTTAGCATGTATTGGTAAGTTTTTGAGACAGATTGTATAGCTTTAATAGTTTTTCTTTAGCATGTGTTGGTAAGTTTTTGATCATATCATAGTGGATCGCATCTTCGCCTGGGGCAGAACTATTACATTGATCAAGGGCCATGTTTAATTCAAGGAGGGAGAATGGTTTATTATACTCAATATCGTCATGTGGGGCTGTATTATTTTCATTGTAGAGATCGTATTCTTGTTCTTTATATTGTTTATTTACCAATAATTCAGCACTGTAATTGTCATTACTGCTGATTTTCTTATAGTGTTGCACCAGAAAGTTTGCCTTATCTTTATCCATAACCACCGGTTCGTTGTCGTTCAGAAGTGTACCAATAGAGCTAGATGATTTGCCTCTAAATTTATTGACAACGTCCCATACTTCTTTTGATGTTGTTTTGTGATTTATTTGCATTATGTACTTTTCGAGACTGGTGCGTTTTCCTTTTTTAATGATCTCTACAGCCTTATTGCGGAGTGACCTGTATTTTTGAAGATTTTGATCATTCTTATTTCTACTACAATTTTTCCTAGCATTCTCCCTTTGTTTAACTGCATTTGCGCATTCCTCAGTCCACCAGGTTATAACCTTTTTCTTATTGTTATTGCCTTTGACCATTGGTATACTCTTTTTACTGATACTATAGATATCATTTATGAATTGTGTGTGATTTTCATCCACTGTCTTGTCCTCAGTGTTATAATGGAAATGCCTGATTGCGAAGTCATGATATTGGTCCCAGTCTGCTTTACCTATCTTATATTTATGGGTGGTATGAATCGCCTCTGTTTTTTATTGAAAATTCTAATCCCAGCAATATTGGAAAATGATCACTGCCAAAAGTATTATTAATAACTCCAAAGAATGCATATTGTGCCAAAGTGTGAGAAACTAATGCCAAATCTATTGCTGAGTCTTTTTGATTTGGTATATCACTTAACCTTGTTACATTTCCATCATTTAGTACTACTAGATTTTTGTGTGATAATAGATTTAACATAGTCTCAGAGGCCGAGTCACACCTTGGATCGTCCGGGGGATTCCAGAGTGGGTTTTTTTATGTTGAAATCTCCCAGAATTACTGAGTGGTTTCGTATGTTAGAAAACATTTGTTGATAGTGTTCTTCAGTGTTATATGTATTATGTGGTACATAACAATTGTAGATTGTTATGTTTTTGTTGTGACCATATATAGTTATGCCGTTAATTTCATATTCTATGTGTATTATTGATATATCGACTGTGAATTTGATGCCCTGTTTGACATATATTATTGTACCTCCTCCTTGATCTGTGCGTTTTTGGTATGTGGCAATTCCATAACCATAAAGCTTTGGTGGTGTTATATTTTTACTTTTTTTAAACGCTTCCTCTATACACACGGCATGTACTGTATCTGTGGATGACTTAAGGAAGCTGTTTAATTCGGTGACCTTTGTATTTTTGTCCCCTGCAAACCCCCGGGCGTTCCAAGACATTATATTAAAATTACGATTACCTGCCGTCTTGGAATCTACACCGGACATTATTAAATAATTAGTTAAATGGGGATTTTTGTTAATTAATTTACAGGAGTTTAGATCTTATGTCTCCTAGTAGGGACCATATCCGGCATACCACTGGGGTGGTGGTGGGGTGTGGTGAGGGACCCACCGAGGGCGTCTGCGACCCATTGTACCATGTGGCCTTGCATGTCTGTTTACCCTATTGTGTTGGCGGGGTCCAGATAACCTTCTGTTATGGTATCTGGGTACACTGCCTGTATGTGAAGAAGTGGGTGGGGTAGGGGTTTTCCCTGTCCCCGTGGGTTGTGTTTCTTCCTGCTGCTCTGGTGTGATATTGCCCTGTGAAATGGCTTCGTCAACCATTTGTTCTAGTATCTGGTCATTTATTTGTTGACCTTGTATCTTAGGTGCTATGTTTTTAATGATTTCCATAACCTTGGTCTTATGTATATATTCATGATTGTTGTGTAGTGTTTGTGTTGGAGTGTTTGCGTTTGTTGTCTGAGCGGGTGTAAGGCCAGCATTTCTCATTCTGACCTCGTATTCAGTTTTGATTGCGTTGTTTTTCTTGTCAATGTTCTGCAGGTAGTTTGTGTATGCCAAGCACCCTTTGTATGCTGCACTGTGTAAACCATTGCAATTTGCGCATTTTTTAATGTTTCGGTATTGGCATTCATAATGTGAATGGGCCTGCACAATGTGGGCAAATGGTTTTCCCTATACATTTGTTTGCTGAGTGTCCGTGCTTTTGACAGTTGTTACACCGTAGGGGAGATAATAAGGAGGGGTATACTGGTACTTGGGTGCCATCATTGAGTTTCACCTTCAATGGTGCTTTTTTGGAACTAAATGTGAGTTTTATGGTTGAAAAAGGCACCTTTCTTCCATTGACTATCTCATAACCCCGATGGTAGACTTTTATGTTGTTCTCTTGTGCAAATTTGTTTACATTATCATTGTAGTTTATGTCCTTAATGTATATGACCCCTTTAGACTCTATTTTCTTTTTCGGACTAGAACGTTTGTCTGCGTTCAGTGGCTCTAGAACGAAGTCAAATTTTTGATATGTGAATTGCTTGGCCAGGTCCAATTTGTCTTTTCGAATCATTAAAGTGGGACATCCCCCCTCGGTGGATGGGTCCTTGATGAAAGATCCCCCTACATATGCTATGAAAGCTGAGGATATCTCTTGTATCTTCTGCTTTGGGAAGACACATGACACTGTGCGTAATGTCATTGCCACAAAGCACAGCGTGGTAGTGTTAACCACTGGCGATGCCCCCTTTGGTTTCTTGGAACTCTTGGTCTGCCACGGGCCTTCAGTGTCAGCCTGCACCGACATGTTTGTCGACTGCTCCCTATTGGTACCGGTGGTACAGGGTGGTGCACCGATATATGATGCAACCTGTTCACCCTGGTGTTGATCGGCATTGTTTACTAGACGTGGCAATGTTGGGGTAGCTGGTCTATCTGGGATGCCAAGCTCTGGGAAGTTGACATCGTCTAGTGCCGGTGCACCAGGGTGGTCTTGACCAGTTGTACAGGGTGGTGCTTCTGCCTCATTGGATGTGGCAGGGTCTTGATCCTGCCTTGGGTTTAACCTTGGTAGGCTAGGGATCGGTGGTGTTTGGATGTTTCCAACACCTTCGGGTGACGGTACACTGGTGTGGCATTCATCAGGTGATGATGGCGGGTCACTATCAATAGTGAGCCTCCCAGGACTTAAACTTGGGTCTGTTTCATTGGCGTTGGCTACAGGACTGGGAACAGGATAAGTTACGTTGCTCAAAGGATGTAGCCTAGTGGTTGACAACTCTAGGGATCCGTCAGCCGAATCCGAAATTGCCTGGGCCTTGTTAACAGGGCTTCCTGAAGAAGAATTGAGAGAAGTTTCTCTCAT
Organism: Mercenaria mercenaria; assembly: GCF_021730395.1. Taxonomy (NCBI): domain Eukaryota; kingdom Metazoa; phylum Mollusca; class Bivalvia; order Venerida; family Veneridae; genus Mercenaria; species Mercenaria mercenaria. The sequence continues at coordinate 61,150 of NW_026461518.1, read as the reverse complement.
TCTTTTCTTCCCCGTTACCTTCCCCAGGGATTGCATATTGTTGACCGGTGTCGAGCCGCCCGCCGGGGCGAAGTCGGCACGCAGTAGCTTTCTAGCTGTCCCCTTGACCTTTACGAAGGGGGTTGTACCGGGTGATGCCCCAGGTGACTTGGATTTTTTACCTGATGATTTACCCATTGTTTTTGCTTAATTGATTTATTTTATTTCTATTAATTATCTAATTTAAATTTACGGATACAGTCTTATATAGTATTTATGAAATAAGCGCTAAGTTTTATCTGTCAAAATCGTCTGATTAAATTAATTTATTTTTATTCAATGTTCTACCTATCCGTATTATTCTATAAACTATATATATATTAATACGCTGTGCAATTATTTACTATATGCACTAATTGCCTAGTAATTAATTAGCTTATTTATTAATGCACAATATATGCCAAATCGTCAATTTTCTATATTGTACAGTATGTCCTAGATACTGACTCTCTATAAGTCAGTATAAACCTAATAATAAATCTACACTAACAGTAAAGTGCAGTGATGTTAGTTAATCCTATTGTACCTACACGATCAGTTAACCTTATATCGCCTGCTATGACGTACCGTTTGGGTCAAAAGTCTGAAATCGCTCGAGCGATACCATAATACACGGTTAGCGTGTAAATTTGCACGCTTACCGTGTATTTCAATCGGTAGATCTATAAAAGTACACGCTCACCGTGTATTTTTACGCATTTACCGGGTAAAATATACGCTTAGCGTACAAATTTATACGCTTAGCGCGTATCGCTCGCTTGAGTTACACTTTTAAATAAATTATATGACGTACCGTTTGGGTCAAAAGTCTGAAATCGCTCGAGCGATACCATAATACACGGTTAGCGAGTATCATGCAAGCTTACACAACTGCTCCTTTGTTCGGCCCAGGTTAATAACCCACTTGAAATACCCGAATTTGCACGTGCAGAGGTATTTCATATTTGGTTACAAACCTGCGCACGTGCACAGGTATTTCATATTTGGTTACTAACCTGTGCACGTGCATTCGTACCCTAGCTAGAGTTATGATACAGGAAAACACCATTGGATGCGAAGTCAAGTTTTATTCTTGTTCAGTCAACCAAAATTAAACTGTTAACATTTTACAAACTATAGGACAACACTGACCTGTGAGATTTGACCTCTTCAGACAAAAAAACGTTTATTTATAAGATGTATTATTTTGATGCCGGTCAACTAAAAATGCACTTTGTTTGACAACCTTGCCACTGGATCTATATTGATAAATTCAAGCAGTGATCGTGAATTCATATTTTATAGTTTCATTAGAAGCCAATCCGCTTAAATTATTCATAATCACACCTTTCAATTATTGTAAATCTGTGACCCTCCTTTAAACGGACATAAAACAGCCGAATAAAATCTTCAAATGTTGTTACTATGCTGTGAGAGGAAAACAAAAGTTCCACTTTACGTGACTTACGTGACATATTTTACAATGCTTACAGTTTTTTTTATAAAAACTCCTGTGAAAATGGATTTCTGAATTTGAAATGTTAAATACCTTTGACATTGCCAAAGATGTAGATGTACCCGAAGCAGAGACTGAGGAATCGATGCGCTAAGATTGTGAACATTTTGAAACCTCCTGTTTCTGTTCATCATTTGGCCTTTTTTAACCATAACGGCAGTACTACGGTGTCCTGTTTGGGGCATTCTTAATTGTTCTTGGACATTATCTTGAAACAGCCTAGTGGCCGTTGTAGCTCTTAAGGAGTTTATATATTTTTTATATTTATATTTATGGTAAAGTTATATGTATTGTATGAGAGCAGCAAAATCCGTGTAAATGCGCGCCACGTAAGCGCTCAAGGCCATTCTTGCACACCATATAGTCCGGACTTCTTTAATGTGTAAAGGCACGTGCACAAAAAATGTTGCCAACATGTGGTTAATTGTAGATGTGATTTTAAAAAAGTAATAAATAGAAATAAAAAATATAGCGCTTAGCTCAATTACAGAGGTTTTCAGCTTTATTATGTATGTTATAGCTATGTAGGATCGCATATGTAACAGGTGTTACAAATGAGATCGTTTATGTAACAGAAATTAAGCACATATGTAACAGTTTTTAAGATGAATGCCTATTTTTGATGTGACATCTGATCACATTTGTCACATATCATTTTCGATCGGAGAAATGAACAAAAAGGTGCATTTTTACATCTGAAACACATTTGTAACATGTTTTAGCTCACTTGTACGAAGTGACAAAGAAAGCTATTGTGATTGCCCTTTGTACGTCGTCCGTCGTCAGTCCGTTCACATTTTTCTTGTGAATACGATAGAAACAACATTTATTATCTGATTTTGACAAAACTTGCTCTGAAGTTATATATATACCTATTATATCTCGGTTCCTTTCGAAAACTAGCCATATCACCTTATTTGTCTTGGAGTTATGGCCCCTGAGATGACAATAATTACTGATTTTAGCCAGGTGTATTTTCTTTAAATCTCATAGACATTAGTTCGCAGCACAAAGTCGGGCCCTCCTAGACTTAAGTCTAACGACTCCGTCCATGACAAGTCGTATATAATTTGTCCCAGGACATGGCAACGTCCTGTTTGTCACCCAACTTGAAACAGCTCTAGAAGACGAAAGGAAGCTAAATATATATGTCGCCACCGGGATCATGTGGGTCTACATTTCAGCTAGTCGAGGTAACAGTAGAAGTAGCTGAAGTTATAATCATATTATAGTGGTAGTGGCAGTGGATGCAGATATGATAATAAAAATTGAGCCACGTCACGGGAAAATTGGCATTCGGACATTTTTGTGAATTTCCGGAAAGTGTATATTTAGACTGACCTGTGCATTTATGCATCTGAATTAGGGTCAGAAAATTTCATATTCAGGTAGAATAAGCCTTCTTTGAAATAACAGCGAACGGTGTGGGCCCTGATCAGATTGCGCGGATGCGCAGGTTGATCTGGGCCCACACTGGTTGCAAATTCTCGAAGATTCCGGAAGGTCAATTTTCTCATGATGCGGCTCAAATAATTTTATGACGTCATTGACATCGACGACGACGACGCTAACTTTTGATGGTGCTTATGGCAGTCATTTATTGATGTTGCGATGACAACCAACTGATTGAATATTTGCAGTAAAAATCTCAACATGATACATATGTGCTTCTCATGTCAACCCCCATGTTGGACAAACACTCGTAACACATCATACCTGTTACGAATGCGATCGCATATGTACGAAATCTGTTACAAATGCGATCTGTTACGAATGTGGTCCTACAAAGCTTTTCGCATTTATGCTTGATGACACAGAATTCTTGTACCGAAAATTGTGACGCGATTTCCAACTTTAGTCTTTTTAATGAAGTAGGAGTGTTTAACGTATTGTTACACTGGAATAAAAAAAAAATTTTCCAGTAACTTTGAATTCCTCAGAAATAGTATTCTTGTTCCCGACCCACCTGATTCATACATTTCAAAATAGCATAGTCCTAACAGTATGCAGTAATTAGCTATACCAATTTACCTGTTCGTATTCTGTGTCAGAAAGATTTTGTTGGCTTCATGCTAATCGAAAATGTCCAGAGCCTGTGATACGAATCGTATTCTTTGTCAGACATGATGATGATGACATGTGCGTTGTTGTCCGCAGTTGTGTAAGTCGGTTACTGACCTCGTAGTTCAGTATTCCTGAATATGAAAATCCTGCGCACGTGAAAAAGGTAAACACCTCGAGCGCTACGCGCTCTCGGTTTTCACGTTTTTCACGTGCGCAGGTTTTTCATATTAAGGAATACCTCCTACTCGGTCAGTAACCATTACTTATTGCGGCAGGTTTTAAGTTCTGCGAGGTCGAGCAAGGAAATAAGACAAAAACTTTGGTTTGAATAATTGATCTTCAAATGTTCCATATAAAATTATTTTCCAGTTAGGTAATACTAATTTTAGCCATTTCGACTATGAAATAATATTCTCCTTTTTCGTTTATTTATTATCCTTTTATAATAGTTTGTTAGTTCATTACTAGGGGCCGACCCACTTTAAAATTTTCTTGGCTTGCATGTAATTTTTGATGTTTTTAGTATAAATGTAAAACATAATAAAAAAAATAGTTTAAACTCGAAGTTGATAAAAAAAAATATTAACCTAATATCATTTCTTAGCTTCCCGGCCGGTCGCCGGTTTACCAGAATAATATTATCCATTTGTGAATAAGTTTTCTCTATTTCTTTGTGTTATAATTATTTTATTTCATAATAACTTTGTTAGTTACAGTACGCATATAAATAATTACCATGGGTTTTCGCGGCCCGGTCGTTGCTACCCAAAAATTTAAAATATTTCTTCGTATGAATTTCTCCATTTCGTTGTTGTTAATTTTATCAATTTTTTTAAGTTGTTAGAAATAGGAAAACGCTCATATAATTACCGGGACTTCGCGTAGCAATCGTTGGCTACCCGAAATGATATTATTCATTTCGCAATGAAATAATTCTCCGTTTCGCTGTAGTTATAAATTATTATCCATTTCAGTATGTTACTTTGTACGAGCTAGAATCATAATCTCTTCATGCAAAACAAACCAAGATTCAGATAGCTTCCCTGACCTCGCAAACACGTTTACAAACTTGGGTAAAATGCAGTTTTAAAAAATCAAATGTTTGTTGTTGTTGTTTTTTTTTAACAAAAAAAATCAACAATCATTAAAGTAAGCCTAAGTTTTAAAATATTTTACTCATGTTGCTGATCCCTTTGTGTAAAGTGTTTGTAAAACTTGCTCTATCTTAAACCTCTCCAATGTATTAAATTAACGGAATATAGAAGTGTAAACCGATGCCGGCTTATCTGGAGAATGCGTGACTAATAGACAACATGAGAAGAGAAGACCCTGGGTTATAAATTTTAAGAGTCTAATAATTTATACATGTTCAATGTATATTCATTTCCTGTACAAAATTTATTGCTATTATTATTATTATTATCATCATTATTATTACTATTACTATTTTAAGTTATTAAATCAAACTTTTACAATACTATGTCAAAAGTTCCTTCTCTTGATATCTTGAGTAATTTAGTCTACATTTTGACTTTTTGTTAAAAAATAACAGATAGTTTAATAATTGTCGGTACAATTAACGGACAAATACATGCAGTGCATTATTTTGTGCAAAATTTTGACTTAATTTATCAATATGTTTGTAGTACGGAGGATGTTGCTCTGGAAAAGTAAATTTACTTTTAATTACTTTTAATGGGAAGAGAAACTATTTATTTTTTTGAGGTCATCGCTCCAAAATGTTATATACTAAATGCTTGAAAACTTTCCAGATCACAGATAAAGTGCTGCCACTTTAGATATATAACACATTGAATACCGTGCTTGCTGTGTGACTGTAATTATACAAGATTATTTGTCTATTGTCTTATATGCGACTGCCGACTTTGTAGTATATATATAAGCTTAATTTTAGTCGCCATCGATACTAAACAGAGAAAAACTGAACTCCAAGAGTTACTTAACACTGTTGAATGAACGGAGGCTCGAACTCACGACACCTAGTTTCATAGTTTGGCGTCTGGTCCGCGCTCTGTTTCTTTGATAAACAGCCTTATTAGCTATACATGAAGTGTTTACTAACACGGAATGGGCTTTATGTCAAACTAAGTGGATACTTTGTGCAGTTAGTAATTAAGATGAAACATATTGTTCAGTCAGAAAATCTTAGGTAAAAGAACAGTCATTTTAATATGTGATCTTATGAAATAAACATGGAGGCGAAGCTCTTTAGAATAAAAAACAAACAAAAAACGAACAAACAAAACAAAAAAAAAAACAAAAAACAAAAAAAAAAAAACGGTGCACAAGTTCTGCGCATCAAAATGTTTTACAAGATTTTCCTAAAAATGTAACGCTCGTACTAATTAGTTTAGTTTGGGTTTGATTTAAAAATACATTATTTTTGGTCTATAGATTGTATTCGGAAACCAACAATAAAATCCCATTTCCACAAAAATTTTTCCCTAAAAATTTTTCTTAACAACTTTGATAGGTAGCGTAGATTCCACCCCATCCAAAAAAAACCAAAGCAACATTCACTTAAATTAATTCTTTTCACCGTAATCCAAACCCTTTCAAATTTTGTCCCTTAAAATCTATTTAAATCAGAAATCCTTGATGACAATTAATCAATAAAATTCACAGCCAACACAAGCAAAAATAACATTAGGCCCTTTAAACAAACTACCAACTTAAAGGTTTTCTTTTACCTTTTACAAATACCGAAACGTTTATCCATGAAACCCAAATTTAAGTACAATTTTATTACCTTTGACTCAAAAAGGTTTTCCGCTGCGGCGTGGCAAAACCAAAAGTTGTAGTCCCATTACGATAACATAGGAGAATCGGGATTCCCGTTAAACATGTGTGTGCATACGTAATGATAAGAAAAGTAAGTAATATTATCCATCTCAATCATATGGTGGCTATTTCCTGCCATTTCATTCTAGCGTGTTGGCGTGTTTGAAAAGCGCAAAGACAAGTCCGCCAATACGAGAAAAAAAAAAACAAAAAAAACAACACTTGTCGTATCGGCACGCTATTTTGTGGTGGTGGTGCCCTTAAACGCGCCAACACGACCGAACGAGAAAAAACGACAAATAATAAAACAATCAAGTAAAATAAGAACTGACTTTTAAGATCGGCCGTAGAAATGTAGCGGTGTGCGTTACCATGGCAACAGTTGATGAAACTGGTCAAGTTTGAAAATTAAGATTATAAAAAAAGATTTTAAACTAAAACTACTGAATATCTTTTAGTGAAACTTGATATACGGTTTTATTACGTCAGTGCCCATCACATAAATTTAACATAATGGAAATTACTATCTCAGTAATCAAAATCTTGTGAGCACGTGCATAATTACATAGTTGGCAAGTGCATAACTATCAATTGGTTTTTAAAGAACTTCATCTATAAAATTAGATTTATAGCGTTATTTTATGTTACTGCTAATTTCTTATGCTAAAATCTCTATTAAAACTGACAGAAAAGAATATCGTATTACAATTGTTTCCCAGTTCAGTTGTCTTTTCCTTTTTATGGAGACAAATATTCTTACAAATTTTCACCGAGAATATACCAAAATGTGGCCTCTTGAGTGTAAACAAGCATTTTGTTTGATTTGACCTAGTGACCTAGGTTTGGGCCCCACGTGGCCCAGATTTAGACTATTCCGAGACTTTGCAATGACAAACATTCTTATTAAGTTTTATGAAGATCAAATCAAAAATGTGCACCCTAGAGTGTAAACAAGCTTATTCTTTGATTTGACTTGGTGACCTAGTGTTTGACCCATCGTAACCCAGATAAAAATTCAATCGATATTTCATGCAGACATACATTCTGACCAAATTTGATGCATATCAAATGAGAAATGTGGCCCCTATTGCATGCACAAGGTTTTTCTTTGATTTTAACAGATGCCCTAGTTTTTGACCCCAGATAATCCAGATTCGAACTTGACTTGAAAATCATCTAGATCATCATTTTGACCAAGTCTCATGAAGATATACCATTAACGTAGCCTATGAAGTGTTATCAAGCTTTTCCTTAAATTTGACCGGATGACCTAGTTTTTGACCCCACATAACCCAGGTTCAAACTTGACCTATAGGTCATCAAGGTAAACATTTTGACCTAGTTTTTGACCCCACATGACCAAGTTTCATATTTGGCCTAGAAGTTAACAAGACAAACATTCTGATCAAGTTTCACAAAGATCAAGCTACAACTGTGGCCTCTAGAGTGTTCACAAGCTTTTCCTTTGATTTGACCAGGTGACCTAGTTTTCGATCCTACATAACCCAGACTCAAATTTGACCTAGAGGTCATCAAGATAAACAATCTGACTAATTCTCATGAGTTTAAAACTTAAATCGTGGTCTCTAGAGTGTTAAAAATATTTTCCAAAGATCTGGCCTGCTGATCTAGTTTCTGACCTCATATGACTCAGTTTCAAATTTTACTTAGAAATCATTGTGACAAACATCCTGACTAAGTTTCATATAGAATGAGTTACAGTTGTGGCCTCTAGGGTGTTCACAATGTTTTCATTTGATTTGGTCTACTGGCGTAGTTTCTGGCCTCATTATGTGCTAGTTTCAAACATGACATAGAAATCATCAATACAAACATCCTGACCAAGTTTCATAAAGATTGATTTACAACTGTACCCTCTAGAGTGTTCAAATGCTTTTCCTATGATCTGGCCGGGTGACCTTGTTTTTGACCCCACTTAACCCAAAATCAAAGCTGACCTAAAAGTCGTTAATACAAACATCCTGACCAAGTTTCATAAAGACTGAGTTCAGTTGCTTCAAATAATTCTTCGGGAAAAAAAAGCGTTTGATTTTGAATTCGTATGTTAAAAAGCAAAAGGTTAAGTTTTTAACATGATTATCAGGATGCAAAGATATATGTGATACCTGGTGGCTTTATGTATAAACTTGATTTGACTTCCGGTTACCATCATTTCTCTGTTAAGCCCGTACATCATACACACTTTGGGTTGTCTTGGCCTTTCAACGTAAAAAACAAATATTTTGTATTTTCTGTACTCCATTTTGGATTATCGTCAGCTTCTTATATCTTTACTAAAGGTCTACGTCCTCTTGTAAAGTTTTGGGGGTCGAGTGGTCTAAAAATTGTTCTTTTCTTAGATGATGACTGGGGAATAAAATGTAACTTTTAATTTAGCGCAAGCTGATGCTATTTTCGTATTTAGCACCTTAAAGCAAGCGGTTTTTCAGTTAATTTGGAGAAGTCAATTTTTTATCCAGTTTAGTGCTTAGAATGGCTTGGCTTATATTAGTCTTAGATCTTAAGTCAGCACGTTTACGCTTTCCTCTCAGGCGAATTGAAAATACTGTCTCACTAAACTATTACAAGCTTTCCCGTATTCATCCACAAGAAAATTGGCGCAGCTGTCCGGAAAATTCATTTCTATGGCACCAGTCCTTGGTAATATGTGCTTGTTACAAACTAATATTCTTTTAGTAAAATTGAATCAGGGGTCACGTGGAATCATACCTTAGATATATCAGATTGTTTTATTTGCCTAAAATTTTGGAAGATATTTTTCCCTCTAGTTTTAGTAAAAAGCTTTTTCAAGAACATTTCGCATTGTGTATTCAGATGCTTCAGCAAATGGCGATGCGGCTAACATAAAATGCGATAATGCCATAGTTCATAAAGTTCTACAATACAGAGAATTGTTAGCAATTGATTTCTCACTTTGTTCATTCAAATATCAGCTGGCAGGCAAGAATGTCATATGGAATACAAACAGTAATCAAAGCACTAAAAGTGCTGAATGCGGCGGGCTTAAATAGAAGACAAGCTAGTAGTGAAGAACTGAAATATAAGGGAAAGATTTTTTTAAAAATCTCTTTTTCTCAAAACCCAGTGAGATTTTGAATTTTAATCATAAATTTGCATCTGAATTACACATATCATTAAATACATATTTTTCTCAGCGAATCATTTTTTGTATCCGTGACTGCCCAATACATTACGGTATTGGATCCATTTTATTCCGTATTTGAACTAGATAAATTTTTATTCTAATCTGCATGTTAGCAAAACGAAAAAAAGCCAATTGTCGATGAAAGTATCCGCATGAATATCAACTTATGAAATATTACAAACGTCTAAAGATGAGGTTCATGTCCATTTGATTGTTTTTTTTCCTTTTTCCGAAAAAAAGGCATAGAATAACAAGAAAATAATGGTAAACCCCAATGGATCGCACCAAAATAAGATTATTGCATATTAAAAGAAACAAGAGGACCATGATGGCCCTATATCACTCACCAGAGTTGATATAGCCTACTAACCTAGTTATTGACCTCATATAACCCAGTTTCAAACTTGACCTAGATATTATCAAGACAAACATTCTGACCAAGTTTCATGAAGATCTGTTACAACTGTGGCCTCTAGGGTATTAACCAGACAAACATTCTGACCAAGTTTCATAAAGATCGGGTAACAACTGTGGCCTCTAGAGTGTTAACAAGGTTTTCTTTTGATTTGACCGGGTGACCTAGTTTTTGATTTCACATGACCCAAATTCAAATTTTATTTAGAAGACATCAAGACAAACAATTTAATCAATTCTCATAAATTTCCAACTTAAACTGCGGACTCTAGAGTGTTTACAATATTTTCCTTTAATCTGGCCTATTGACCTATTTTCTAACCATACATAACCCAGTTTCGACCTTGACCAAGAGATCTTCAAGACAAACATTCTGACAAAAATTCATAAAGATTGGGTCACAAATGTGGCCTCTAGAGTGTTAACAAAGCAAATGTTGACAGATGACGCATGTTGAACGACGGACGCTGCCGAACAATGACTGGTCACAATAGCTTACCTTGCGCACTTCGTGCTCTGTTGATTTAAAAAGTGGAATTCACTGACTGGGCACATACAGTTATAAAAATACTCATGTTGAATAATAAAATATTAAAACCTCATTGGAAGATCATCCCACCATATCATGAAGATAAAATGCGCATCACCTCTTGTTACCAAGAAATATCCTAACTAGAATGGCGCTGCGAAATCATTATTTTTCGTGAGGGGACTAATTTTCGTGGATTTAGTGGTTGAGCCAATCCATGAAATTTAATCCCAACGAACAAGTAAAATTCCAATTTATTTTATGTTCAAAAGTTGAAATCTGCGAATTCATATCCCCAAAAAATTGCCGTTTTGACCAAAACCACGAAATTTCATGCCCACGAACTTAAATGATTTCACAGTACTATAAATTCCAGACAGTGGTTGCTGAGGAATACTCTGGACAAGAAATGGTACTATAGTAAACTAAATTGAAAAAAATAAAGGGCAATAAGTCAGTGAAATATCATCTGACTGGAACATGAAGAAATATGCACATTTCCTCTTGGGAGTAAATCTTCCAATAAAATATTGATGAATTCCAGGAAACTTTTGTTGTATACTATGTTATGTAATCACAGGACATTAACTTTGAAAAATCATCCAACCAGAATATGAAGATAATATGCGCATCTGATATAGCGATAATATCATTTAACAAGAAATTTAAAGAAACAAAACCTTTTAGTTGATGAAAAATGCCGGAAATAAAACACTTGAGACACCAGGTCTGTATGAACACGTGACCGAGTATTGCAGTGGCAATACATAAGTCCCATACCTGCGAAAAAGATTTTTACTTGACTTTCAATAGTGACTTTGACCTTTGGCCGACAACAATGGGTCATGTGCGCGACATATAGCATAATCATGGGGAACAGTTCTGTGTAGTACTAAAAAATCCTTTAGTGCAATTCATGTAGCAGAAACATATTTTTACTTGACCTTGAACAGTGACCTTGACCTTTAACCGACAAACATTTTTGTGCAGCACTAGATAGTCAATCAGCAGAAACAATTTTTTCTTGACCTTTAATAGTGACATTGACCTTTGACCTTTAAGCATAAGTCAAGTACATGCATACTCGTCTTATTGCGCTCTAATAGGCTCTATTTACATACCAAGTTTTATGAACCTAGCTTGAATATTTTTGAGTTAATGCTGGAGCCAGATTTGCAGACAGACAGACCGTTGGGTGGACGTCATTCCTATAATCCACTCCGGTGTTCCACCTGTGGGGGACTAAAAACCTACTGTTCTATTTATCGTCTGATTTAATATCATTTTTTTAAAATAAAATTTCCTACCAACTAGAGTAACTAGCAGCTTGTATCCAGGCATATGTTACTTCTATAAATAAGCTTGGTATAACATGCACAATTTTATCTCTTAACTTTATTTTTTACGATTTTTTTAGTTTGTTTTTGTTTTTCATCACGATACGTCTTATGGATCAAAGTACATGTTCCTTTAGCAAAACGGAAATGCACAACTTCACACAATACAAACATTAAGGTCTAGAGGTCCAGGCTGAGAGTGTAACGATATATCGAAATTCACTGTATCACGATACACTACACACACATATATATATATATAATTCGAGGGTTCAACGCAATAAGGGCGTATCTACATATAGTTATTATATGTAGATACGCCATTATTGCGTTGAACCCTCGATATATAGTATGGCGATACGAGTATCGTATAAAAGGTTTGTTTTACGATACAGCAACGATACAGTGAAAAGTAAAGACATTGAATGAAAACTTCCATACAATCACTGTTGAAGATAGCAACTAAACAAATGTATCATATATTATAGATTCTTTAAATTTAAAACAAAATTTTCAAGTACTTTTCTAAGAAGGAACATTATGGGGTTTTCTTATTATTTTACAGAATCGGTTACTTCGGTTATCAATTCTTAATCGCCAAATAGTACTGTTCATTGCATCTGTATCCCGAAATGGATTGTATTGTGAGACTGAGCGTATCGTTACACCCCTAGTCCGCGCATCAATATACAATGTACATGTGCTATTAATTTATAATGTACTGTATTAATTACTGTGAATAAGGTAATTGCTGGTAAAAGTTATGATTTGTTGTCATAAAGCAGAACGTTTTGGGACATCGTGATAACATAAATCTGACTGTCGCTGTCACGTCACATCTAAACTTATTCTGCATATTTCTGTTAAGAAATTCCCAATGAAATCCGTTGTGAATGTTTTCTGGTACAATGTACAATGTATTTGTAAGGATTACATCTCTGATAATGGATTTATGTCGACATTAAAGCATAAAATTGCATTACTGACATTTTTTTAATGTATATCACTTAGTTTTCTTTCTGCAAGTTAGTGTTTTCGGCAGTCCGCTGTACATTGAAACAGGTGTCGGGGTAAATATCTCCTCGCACCTGTTTACATTAAATTATATAGATTTATGTCTGTTATTTAAAATTATTAGTTAAATCAACATAAATATTTTTTTTTATGTATTGGAGCAGTAAGTCAGACCAGTATATATGACATCTTTTTAAAGTTTTCAATGTCTTCGTTTTCCTAACATTTAAATGCTGATACGGGTATTTAAAGGCTTTTAGAGGGAAGAAAAAGTATCATCCCAATCAACCAAATGAGTATATTAAGCCTAGCCTAAAGTTGCCTTCATATGAAGTTTTTGTTAGTATTTTTTTATCTTATAAACATAATTACATGTTTCTCTCACTCAAAAGGTTTGAGGCATATTACTAGAAAATTTAACAGCAATTAACGGTAGTCACCGTTTCTTAAACAAATTCAACAATTCATGAGCACAATCCATGTCTTAAATACTAAAGATTAAACATTAAGTTTATCATTTTATTTATAATTCATCCGTCCCGAGATAAATGGAACTTGTCTAGAGGTCTGGTACTGGAGTCGTCACCCCTAACCATTGCCAAAAAACAAAGTGCTAAGTCTATAAAAATAAATAGATTCGCAACTTAAAAGGCAAATAGAGCAAACCTCGCAAACATCACGAGGGAACTGAATGAGATCTCGTTTTACCGGTGTACGAAATTTTTAATAAACAACAGAAGGATAAAAATTTGTCATGAAAAACTTTCTATCAGATTGTCATGATTGTTTGTTTATATATATATATATACAATGCATATATTGTTGTTTGTATTTCTTAAAAAGGAAACGAAGGAATGATTTATGATTGGAAGTCTGGAAAATCAAAAGTGGTCGTTTGAAAATTGGACCCGAATCGGTCAGCCGTTACCAGTATATGAAACAGAAAGCAGAAGGATATGTGTCGTGAAAATCTTTCTATAAGATCGTTTGTTTATAATGTTAATGGTGTTTTTAATGCTGTTAGTATTTTCTACACGATCACGGGGAAGAAATGAATTTATGTTTATGATTGGAAGTCTGAGAAATCAACAGTGTTGTTTGAAAATTGGACCCGATTCGGATTATTACGTGACGACCTTACATGCATCAACATGCAGTTTTAACTTAATAAGCGTCTACTGATTTTATCATGAGTGATCAAGTCAGCATTAACCCTCTCAAGAAGATAACACCAGTATCGGGGGGATACGTGCCTGCGCGAGATTGCGATTCTGTGTATTTATAGTTATACTTCTTTGCAAAAAATCAATACACCCTATAAATTATCAACCTTCATAAAATAGCTCTGACAAAATTCCCAAACATAATGAAATAAATGCAGAAAAATTAAAAGCTAGCCTTGTGTTTAGTACCCGACTTCTGTGTCGTGCTAAACATGAATGACGTAGAAATCTTCTTTTAATTTAATGCCAAACTTGTGAAGTATCCGAAGTTCTGCTAGTTGCAATATGTTATACCCATTCTTACTAAGCAAAGGTAAGGCGTGATTTAAATCTATACACAAGCCATAACGCTGCTTGAAAGAAAGACAGATAACCTTTTCCTCCCAAATGCAATATTCCTTGATTTGAGACGTTTTTAAAGTGCAGAAATCTTTAGATGAGTCATTTTCCGCTTCTTCGAACGTTTCCGTTTTAAAAACTATTTTGTGGTAATTACAAATACGGCAGGCGTACGCTATACATTAGTGACACCTTGACTCGGTCTCTCGTTCCTAATAAAAGCTCGTTTTATAAAAACAATCACCGCATAAACAGATATTATGTCTTTTACAAGTTGCTGTTGTTGTTTCATTCACAAAAACAAGTTGGCGTCATAAAAAACAATAATTAAAGAAGTCCGGTAATACCTATTAAAACAAAAAAATATTATTCGCCTAGATTTTGCTCTTTATTCTTAGTAAAATGCACGAAGGTAGGATACAATTTACAGTGTAATGCATTTTACAGTGTAATAACAATGAAAATGTGGACTATTTTGTCACAGTGTATTGTTTGGTTTTGTCCAAGGACATTCCGCGAAGTCAAATAGTTCTGTTCTTGAACTCGTTTGACGGGTTTATTACTGTATAAAACAGGTTTACCATACAATATATAAATACTTTAAAAATCATCGCGCAGTTAACACTAACCCTTATTCTCATTAAACTATCTGTTTTACAATAATTATTACGCTTCAATTTGATGTGTTATTCGGATTGTCTTCAACGTTCGATCTTCTGCGCGATGACACACTTTGAAACTGTGAGTGCTAACTAAGCGGCAGATGCCGCAAGCGGCCCGCCGCTTAAACTGTGTACAAACTTTTCAGAAAGGTAGAATCAATGTTGAGTTACAGACTTGGCATTGGAGATTTTTACAGTGTGTGCTGTTAACTATATTTCCCTCGAAACTAAATGGATCAGTAGGTCTAGTAATATGCGTACGGATAAATTAAGTAGATTCATAGATAATGATGACGACGGAGTGACTCCTGAATTTGTTTTAATTCATTGATGGGTATAGACCACCAGTTGTTTTCCTATAGACATACATTATAACATTATGGCGTGTACGGCCTTCCATACATCGAAACATGTATATCTAACTACATATATTTATCTTAGTTCTACCAAAATATTGGACAAAAACATATGAATAATGATACTTCATTTAAGTAATTTTCGGTGAAAGAGATTACCCCCTGTTTTACATCGTTTGGGATGGCGGGAGAAATTCGTTGATAAAACTTTCTTTCAATACAATAAAATGTAGCAAATTTTGTCAAAATGTATATTAAAAATCTGTTAATACAGTGAAAAATATCAATTTTGAAAAAAAAAATATGACTTCCTGGGTTTGTTTACCTGACTGACCAATCAGAACGCACAGACGTTACCTTATTCCCAGCTATACACTTACCTTATTCCTAGTAAGTTCCCTGTACTTTTTTGAATTGGTGGTATCTGGCCTATAGATGAATGTTTTGTTTCACATTTTCCAATTTTACAGTGATATTGTCCGACATGATCCAATACCAAATGTCTTACAAATTTTCAGTTTTACGAAAGATATAGACAGTTTACTGAGGTCACCCCCTGTCGATTTATATGCCCATATTCAGTCGTCATCTGATTGCAATGTTTCGTGAAGATTTAAGTTATCTGCATTGGATTTGGACTTGGAAGCTGAAATATGATTCATTCCGTGAAAAATAGAAATAAAGTCTATTAATTTTGATCATTTTCTGACATTACAGAGATAAAAATGGTTCTTTCTGGCCCAAAAGCTCAGATACAAATGGGCACACCTGTCAAAAAAAGAGGCCAAAATTTAACAATATTCTTTCACGCTTATTTTTACACGAAAACGTCTTTCTACATCATTTACAAGAGATTTGTGGCCATTAACATTACCTGTGATGGCTTCCGACGACAGTCATAGCTCTAATATAGGGTAGACCACCAATTGTTTTGCCATAGACCTACATTATAACATTTTTGGGGTGTACGGCCTTTCCCTACTCGAAACCCTGTATATCTAACTACATTTTTTCGAGAACTATCTTAGTTCTCCAAATATCGACGAAAAACATATGAATAGTGATACTTTTTTAAGTACAATGTTATTGTCGTGTGAATGAGATGACCCCCTGTTTACATCGTTGGTATGGCGGCAGAAATTCGTTTGATAAAACTTTTTTCAATACACATAAAATATAGCAAATTTTGTCAAAATGTATAATAAAATACTGTAAATGCAGTGAAAAAAATATCAACTTTGAAAACATCATCACTTCCTGGGCTTGTTTGCATGACTGACCAATCAGAACGTACGGACGTTACCTTATTCCCAAGTATACACTTATCTCATTCCCAGGAAGTTCCCTGTACATTTTTGAATTGATGGTCTCTGACCTTATAGTATATTCGGACCACATGACGTTGATCGTTTTGCTTGTGATTATAATTTCAAGTTACCCCGTTACAATTCTTTTTTCTTTTTTTGAACCCCAAATGCAGAGGCTGTAGACGCATTTTAAGTGACATGGAAAGAGAATAGTAACTGGCTGGTTCCACCAGTTTATTTGTTTCCCAATACCCTAAATTTTTTGTTATACTGTAAGGTAGAGGAACTGTAGTAGCTCCTTACTGGCCGTCAAGTCCATTTGTTTTCTCTTGTATTTTCAGAGAGAAGTTTATTCAAGGACTTCATTTCTGATATTCTCTTGTTTAATAATCGAGAGGATATGTATATGCAAGGTCGTAACAAGGAATCTATTTTTGGTTCACCTAGTTTTAATAATAGTTGTAATAGGAACTGTCTGAGTTAAAATGAAAGATTGAAAGCATGCTCAGTTTAAGTTTGTTTCTCGTATAGAACAAAATTGGGCTTGGCAATATTTTCATGTTCGCGCAAATCCAAGAAAATGATACACAACTAATCAAAAATGGCCCTTAAGGAAAGGTGTGTTTTATAAAATGTTATACATATTAACTTTTTCACTTCGGACTACAAATGTTTGCATGTTGATTGACATTGTTTACAAAAAATGAGCACTATTTATTTATAATTTTCTTAAAATAGAATAAAATTGTGACAATGATTACAATCATTAGTAAACTAATTTTGTAGTGACAGCTAAAATGGAGTCACACTAATGTCACTTAAAAAGTCATTTTTTGTGTGCACCTTTGCAACTCCGAGGGTGACTGGTTAAGGTCACTAACTTTGAGTCGTTTACCTCTTACAGATGTGGGTTCGAGCAGCATCTGAGGAGTTAAATCATACAGCTGGCTAACTAAAGGTGGTTCTACCAAAGTACCCGTCCGTGATTATATAATGCAAGGAGGGTGCCTTGATCAAAAACTCGAAAGTACGCACGACTATAATTCTGTCAGTGTGGCAATAAGCTCGACCAAAACAAGACAGAAGAAACTGCAATATCTGCAGGAATGAAGTACTAGTAATTTTTCTGACAACTTTACATACGCCAAGAATTTGAAGCCGCAGAGATTCTGTTTTGGACTGTACATAATTGTCTTATTTGTGTCGAGTAAAGGCACGAGTTCTGCAGGCGAGATAATGCGCAATTTTCATATTACTTTTCTTTTCGTTACTTTTACATATAAATTTCATTTGACTGAGCAAATCTAAAAATAATCGATATTTTAATGTCATGACGACGACTTCACAAATCTTCATGATAATATGCAAATTTCCTATCACTCGTCATGACGTCATACAGTCAATTGTACTGCTAATAGGGTTAGTAATTACTTGACTTTCGACAAGCCAGAATCTCATTGCCAGAATGCAGATCATTGTCATGTCTATAGGAATGAAATAAACGATATTTTCTTGATATTTGCGACAAATTTTCTGTAGAAATGAACAAGTGTTGTTATATTTTCTGGACCTTTGGGATCATGGAGTACATTCAACATATGTAATAGAGTTCCGCTTAAGCCGGTGCTAGGGGGCGTGAGAGGTGTTGCACATTTCATAACCTCTCATGAACAGACTCAGTCAAACCGATTCTGCTATTATTATTCTTGGTTGTATTCTTTGCTTCCAAAGGATCTTTTTACAGATTTTATTATTTATTATTTATAATAAACAAGGCCTAAAACTTTTTTTTTTCAGTTTGCGAAAGTTAAAATTGACAAAAGGCCAATTGCTGGCTACCCTGCCTGGCTTAGAAATACGTTAGGGGTCAGTGAAAGGTTAGTTGTGAGAAACAGTACCAATTTTTTTTGCTGAAAGATTTCCACTTTAGTTTACATCATCTGAACTGGGGAAAGACTACACTATAGTAATCGTTCTTCTGCAAGAATTTATCTTACTCTGCCAGTATTATTCTTAGGGCCATTGAAACTGGTACTTCGAGGATAAGTGCCCAGTTTTGCTCGCCTTAACAGTTATCCTCGAGCCAGATATTTCCATCTGCACATACTGCAATTGACAGAATCTTATAATCTTATTGTAACATTGGAATATATATCGTTTTACAAAGTCTTCGAGGGGTCTCTGTGGTCGAGTGGTTAATGTCGCTGACTTCAAATCACTTGTCCCCTCACGGATGTGAGTTCAAGCCTGACTCAAAGCGTTGAATTCGTCAAGCTAGGAACCCATTCAGCCGGCTACGGGAAAGTCGGTGGTTCTACCCAGGTACCCGCCCGTGATGAAATAAAGCACGGACGGGCACCTTGGGTCTTTCTCCACCATCAAAGCTTGAAGAGTGCTGAATTCGTCATGTTAGATAGCCATACAGCCGGCATACGGAAGGTCGGTGGTTTAACCCAGGTGCCCATCTGTGATAAAATAAAGCACGGACGGACACCTTGAGTCTTTCTCCACCATCTAAGCTTGAAAGTCGCTAGATAGTCGTAATTGTGTCGGTTCGACGTTAAACCAAACAAAACAGATAAACACACAACGTCTTCGAAATTCCCAAGGAATCACATCGTATACCCCACCCATCTGTGCTCTACGTCACAAAATAAAATAACCCTCAAAAGTCAGTTAAATACCTTCCAAGCTATTAGGTGACACAACCTGCTATGATGGGTAACTTTAGTTGGAGATTGTACTAGATACTGAAGAGACTCCAATGCTAGTAACTTTAGTTGGAGATTGTACTAGATACTGATGGGGCTCTAATTTGAGAATCTTCAGTGGTTCTTCTTCGTGCTAGGTGTAAGATACCCGTATAAAGCAGGACTCCTAGTGTTAATTAATACAGTGGAGGCTCAGATTGACTGCCTTTAGTTTCATAGGGTCTCTCTGTGTATTTCATTAAGTTCAGTGAAATGGTTAAAACGTTATGTCAAATCTGATATGTAACATAAACTCTTCCACGTGTTAGATACTACATCTGTATTCGATAAGACAGATCAGTAAAACAGACTAATATGTAACAGCAACTAAATTGTAAATATATAGTTTAAACATTTATTTTTTCCCACAAAAGCATGAAATATTTACAATACAACATTTCAGGAATTGGACAGAAAGCTATATAAGCTTACAGTTGTCCTCTCCTTCCCAGCGGGCACACGACGTCATTTCAACGTTGAAATATGGTTGAAATATGGTCACGTCATAAAACAACGTTGATCCAACGTTGATTCAACGTCGGACTCTCAACGAAGAGATGCTGTCGAAAATCAACGTTGTTTCAACGTTGAAATAAGGTTGATCTTTCAACGTTGAAATATGGTCGAAATTACGACGTTGTTTCAACGTTGAAAAATCGTTGATATCTGACCAGTGTCAGAGATATAAACTATATATATATATGCATTGTCTTGCCGATTCTTTTAGTTGAAACAAAACAATTCAAATAGCATCTACAAATACCTATGTAGTATAAAAAATCTACCTTAATTTTCCGCGAAAAAATGAACATGTATCTAAACTGTTGGGGAAAAATATGATATTAGATAAATATGTTGGTTCAAAAGTTTGATAATTTCCTTAATTCATTATAGAACTGACAGGTAAATTGTTTTATTGTATTTTCAAAATGCAATGTTCCAAAATTCATGAAAATGGACTAAAACTTGTAGATGATATTTTTGCACTTCCCAAAAAATGTTTCTCATTGTTATTGCAATTTATGTGTTGTCTAGCTCTTTTTCGAAATGGTTTAATTACTTTTAATAATAATATTATTGATACATTTTAAAATATTCGGGATGATTATACTGGGATTTGTTGGGAAAATTTATAACACGTTTGTAACCATGGTAACCAAAGGTCCATCTCTCTCTACACATGTTATCTATTAGTCACGCATGCATGTATCCTGGTATTAGTTTACACATTAATTCAGTTAGTCTGATAGAGGTTTAAGCTAGCTGTTTATACATCATGTACAAAAGAATGATGCAGAGGAAGTGAGTACAATACTTTAAAATTTATTTTAACTTAGTAATTATATTCATCAATAATATTATATTTAAAAGACTGACGTGTATGTACTTTAATATCATTAGTTCTTTTTTAATCTGCATTTTTCTTTAAAATCGACTCATACTTAAAAACTTGGAGGGGATATAGCTTAATCAGAAAATGTTGATAATATTTTAAATGCATCCATTAATTGTTTTATCAGCACGTTATTCATCATCACTGTTTTTGCATTTTTATTTAATTTACATGAACATTTTAAATGATAATTGTAAAACACTCAAATCCTTTTATACATTTCAGGTGATACCAGGTCCAGTTGTTTTGCCGTGATGAAGATTTTGAGAACTAAGCTATTAATGGACTTACTATGTTATTTAGATAAAAGACGATCACAGATCTATGAAATTAAGATCAGAAAATATATATGCTGATTACAAGTGCTAAATAAATTAAAAAAACAATGCCTAAAATACCAGTTCTTTTATATTCGTTGGATTATGGTTGGAATTCACATTTAAAACAGACATTGATGCCTTATTTTTTCTTGTCATAAAGACATCATTATAATGCATCACAAAATTGTCTTTTAAGATACGTCATATTTCAAATTTAAAAAACCGTCGGGATTTCAACCATATTTCAACCACCAACCGTCAGGATTTCAACCATATTTCAACGTTGAAATATGGTTGAAATCCTGACGTTGTTTCAACGTTGAAATTTCAACGTCATTTCAGCTTTCAAATCCAACTATATTTCAACGTTGTTTCAACGTTGAAGTCTGACGTTGTTTCAACGTTGTTTCAACGTTTTTTCAACGTTGTTGTGCCCGCTGGGTTATTACATAAAATTACGTGTTTATTTTTGTTGTTGTTTTTTTCATGGCACAGTTATTTACCATTAAGTTAATACAGTATTATATAGTACAAGGAAAGATGACACATTTCAATAACCCAAAAAGTGCTTTTATATAGATGTTTTTACACAAGCTATTGGTTGCTATGCTAGTCCGCGGATGTTTTGATTTTAACGCGCATGCGCACTTTACGTTGGCAAAAGAACTCTCAACGATAAGAAAACCTACGTAAATTATCATTCTAGTATTACGAATTGTTTTGTCATTATAAAGATAATTTCAGTCAAGAAATTTATTATACTGTATACTTTGATTAAAGACATGCATGTTTATTAATCATATTACTACCTGAAAAGCCTGCTTTATTCTTTATTTTCTCAGAACAAAAAAAAAAGCATTTACTGTCAATTCCACACATCATACAACTATACAACTTGTTCCTTACATTAAAAAAAATCATATTTTCTTTAATTTTATCAATTTTTTCCACAACTTCAAATAGTTGTTGTTTATATTTTTCTCTGATTTGAATGACATCTACATACTTTGGGGTCGCGGCTCCATGTTACTGAAGTTGCTGTTTTAAGTGATATACCGGAAATGGTTGCGTAACTATTATGCAAATGATATCATATAACATAGGTCACCTTGGTAATCAAGACCGTAACTAAATTTCGAGAGTGTCTTCTAATTAGAGCGGATCATAAAAGTTACTAAAGCAAATAAGATGGCGTTGATGTGATATACATTTATGCCTTCGGTCATTAATGCCATTAAAAGAACGCACTCGGATTAATATATCACGTGGCGGAGCTTTTCGTGAATCAAAAAATAAACATTTCACGTGATATCTAGTATTTTCAAATCTATAAGAATACACTTTGGAACTTTAATGGACATTTCCTTTTAATACGACAAAAGTGTTGTTACAAAAATTTAAATTCGCAAGAAATGAATCAAATCAAGGACTATAACTACACACTGATGGAAAATACCTGATATAAATCTCTATTTGTTTTGTTTCTTATGCTGGATCAATTTCATATCGATTTATTAGAATAATTATGATAAACTTGAATTCCGTGAAAATAGAACAGATAAAGAATGTAAGTGTAGAAACACCCCTCCCCGCTACCCGCCACTTCTCTATAACATTTGACCGCTGCATTCACCATTCGAACCACTTTGATAATGTCAAATAAAAACTTTCAAATTTGAGGAAACAATAGAAATAAAAAATAATAATTTTAAGATGGTTATTATTATTTTTGAATATTGAATGAATTAATCCCCTTTTGAGTATAACTGGATAAACTTTGAAACCAGAGGCTGAACTTGTTAACTGAACATTTTACTTTCAACTGCGATTTTTAATTATATGTTGAGTATCATGTAAGGTAATTGCGACACGTGGTAAGTTATGTGAGATCACGTCAGGAAATAAAACAAAATATTTGTTATTACTTTATGAATTCATGGAAAATATCATTCTTTTTTCATTGTCTCTTAACCTAAATTTGTCGAGATCTAAATTGCCGAATATTTATATTTATTTATTTTATTATACCAGATTTATATAGCGCCCTTTGCATGATAAACAGGTACAAAGGCGCTTTACATATATTGCAGCCACACAGGGCGCGACATCATCCTCTACTAGTACAGACACAGAGAGATCTGACCAGAGGGACAGAGTGAGATAAAGCCCCCAGAACAGAGAGAGAGAACTTTTCAGATGCAGACGTGTCCGGCTAACTTAGACTAGCTCTTTTCGAATAGAATATGTGGTTCTTTAACGTGCCCGGTGTATAGGAATCTGTGTCTGCGAGGATCATTTGTGTTTATTACGATTTTAAAAGTGGAATACAGGCGGATAGGATACATTTGTGAATAATTACATCTCTTAGGGCGCTAGGCCCCATTTGGAACTTTTTTCGACTGGCGGGAAATTTTTGTCTCACTGCGCAGCCATTAAGCGCAGGGCGGAAAGCTACCAAAATGGCGAAGGCGGAAGTTGGAAAATTAAACGTAAACATTTTACTTTGTCTGACGTTTGTGATTATAATATCTGTATTACCTTGCCAGGACAACATAAATCGGGTCAAGGAAGCTTTCGAGAGGTCTACTAGTTCTCTGGAAACATTGAAAGTATCTTTAGGTGTATTGAAATATCAACAAGGCAGTCTGAAAGACAGCTAAATCCCCTGCCACTGCTATGGATAGTGAAAGGGTAAAACCTTTGATTTTAGCTGTGACCTTGACCTTGAACTGACATGGCTGACTCATGAATTCTGCACAACGTCTTGATGAGGTGATCATTTGACCAAAGTTTCATGAAAATCCTTCAAGGGGTTTAGGAGATACAGAGCTGAAACCTTTGACCTTCAGTTGTGACCTTGACCTTGAGTTGACATGGCTGACTCATGAGTTCTTGATGAGGTGATCATTTGACCCAAGTTTGATGAAAATCCTTCAAGGGGTTAAGGAGATACAGAGCGGACACCAAATGGAAGGCTCAAACCTTCGACCCTTAGTTGTGACCGTGACCTTGAGCTGGCATGGTTGACTCATAATTTCTGCACATCGTTCTGATGAGGTAAACATTTGACCCAAGTTTTATAAAATTCCTTCAAGGGGTTTAGGAGATATAGAGCGGACACGAAATGGAAGGCTCAAACCTTTGACCTTCAGTTGTGACCTTGACCTTAAGCAGACATGGCTGACTCATAAGTTCTGCACATCGCCTTGATGAGGTGATCATTTGACCCAAGTTTGATGAAAATCCTTCAAGGGGTTTAGGAGATATAGAGCGGACACAAAATGGAAGGTTCAAACCTTTGACCCTAAGTTGTGACCTTGACCTTGAGCCGGCATGACTGACTCATGGTTCTGCACATCGTCTTGATGAGGTGATCATTTGACCCAAGTTTTATAAAATTCCTTCAAGGGGTTTAAGAGATATAGAGCGGACACAAAATGGAAGGCTCAAACCTTTGACCTTACGTTGTAACCTTGACCTTGAGCCGGTATGGCTGACTCATGGGTTCTGCACATCGTCTTGATGAGGTGATCATTTGACCCAAGTTTTATAAAATTCCTTCAAGGGGTTTAAGAGATATAGAGCGGACACAAAATGGCAGGCTCAAAACTTTGACCTTGAGTTGTGACCTTGACCTTGAACCGACAAGGCTGACTCATGAGTTCTGCACATCGTCTTGATGAGGTGATCATTTGACCCAAGTTTCATGAAAATCCTTCAAGGGGTTAAGGAGATATGGACTGGACACGATTTTGTTACGGACGGAAGGACGGACGTTCTAACGAAACGGTCTTTATGTGACACCCCCATTGTTCTCTCTATTGTTCTAACAGTCACATAAAAAGAAAAATAGTCACATAAACAGAACGGAATGAATGACATCAAAGAGAAAGTACCGTTATGCAGTCACTTAACCATCATTTCGCGGGCACGGACAGACGGACGGAAGGACGGACGCAGACCATTCCTATAATCCCTCCGCCACGGCGGGGGATTAAAAACGGTTTTTATTGGAAAGTTAATCTAGGTTGTGTTTTATTATGTACATGTTACTGATACAAGCAGGCGATATTGAAGTCAACCCAGGCCCTTGTAAATACCCATGTGGGATATGCAAGAAAAACCTTGCATGGAATGCTAAGGCAATACAATGCGATGGTTGTGATATTTGGTTTCACAGTAGGTGCGCTAACATCAGCCCAGAAACTTTCAGTATACTTAGGAGAACCAGCTTATCTTGGATTTGTACATGTTGTGGGATACCAAATGTGTCTTCATGTCACAGCATTGATATCGAGGAACTGAAATGTGAAAATCCTTATCGGTCGCTAATCCCATTGATAAAGGAGGCGGTGGGGTCATGATCATGGTGCGCCCGGAATTACCTGCTGAAGAATGCTTGGACTTAGACGCAGAGTGTGAAATTAAATGGATTAAAGTGAAAGTCTCAAATTCAGAATATATATTATTTGGAGCATTCTACAGAGAACCGAAATCACCCATAGATACCCTAGATGAATTGAAAAACTCTTTAAGTAAGATAAGTGTAAATCAAACTTATAGAAATATGAAAGTGTTCTTAGGGGGTGACTTTAATTTAAGTGACATAGACTGGGAGATGGGATGTGTACCTGCAGGCAGTAGAAATAAACAACATTGTGATAAGTTGCTAGACATTTCTAAGAATTCTTGCTTGGAACAGATAAATACCTTACCAACACGACAAGATAGAATTTTGGATTTACTTTTTACAAGCCATCCAGGATTTGTTCAAAAACATACAACTGCCCCACCAATAGGGCTTAGTGACCATGATATATTAACAGTTTCCACACTAATCAAGCCATTCGTAGGCAAGAAGCCACCCAGAACTGTGTACAACTACAAAAAAGCGAACTGGACAGGACTAAGGGAGGACATACTTCATAATTCAGTAAAAATTATTTAAAATGTGATCCTCGTAAAAACACAATAGAAGAAAATTGGAACTATCTAAAGAAAGAAATATTCTCATCCATGGATAAATTCATTCCAACAAAATTACTGAAAAGCAAACCAGACGTACCCTGGAGATTTAAGAATGATAAGAAAGAAATACAGACTTTATCGTAAAGCAAACAAAAAAAATCAGGCAGGTTGCAGGATAGAAATCAGTTTACAGATTATCGGAAATTAGTGCGGAACAAACTTCACACCTCGTATCATAATTATAGTATAATATTAGTAATCTACGGATCCTGAAGAAGATAGGAGTTCTAAGTCTTTTTGGAAAGATATAAAATCAAGAAAACAGGACAGTGTCAGTATTGGAACTCTAAAAGCCAACGGTATCATCGCAGAAAGTGCAAAAGATAAATCTGAACTTTTGAACGATCAATTGTGTTCGGTATTTACAAAGGAAAACCTGGACTTTATTCCATCTAAAGGTTCCTCACCACATCCCTCTATGCCTAAAATTAATATAACAGATAACGGAGTGTTAAACTGCATAAAAAGGCTTAACGTAAAGAAAGCTAGTGGGCCGGAAAAAATGCCCATTGCGGTCTTAAAAGAAATACAGACAGAAATCACACCAGTATTAACTACTAGTAGTTTATTTCAACAATCTTTGGACACTTCAGAGATCCCATCAGATTGGAAAAAAGCAAATATAGTACCTGTTTACAAAAAAGGTGACAGATCTAAACCATCAAATTATAGGCCAGTTTCATTAACAGCCATAGTATCAAAATGTTGGAGCACACAGTTGTGTCACAAGTCATGAAACATTTAAACAATAAGCATATCTTGCATGAAAATCAACATGGATTCAGATCAAACCGTTCATGTGAATCGCAACTCCTTATCACAACTGAGGACATAACTAGCTATATGGATGAAGGGAAACAAGTAGATATGGCGATACTGGACTTCTCCAAAGCCTTTGATAAGGTATCACATCGTAGGCTATCATCTAAGTTAAATTTTTTATGGCATACGGAATGAAACCCTATTCTGGATAGACGAATTCCTCCGAGGGAGAGTGCAACAAGTAGTTATTGATGAAGAAACTTCCCGTTCGTCCGTTGTAACCTCTGGAGTCCCACAAGGGATAGTGTTGGGTCCGACTTTATTTTTGATATACATCAACGACATCGCTGATGACATCAGTTCCACAATAAGATTATTTGCGGACGATTGTGTAATATACAGGTCAGTTACAACTTCGGAAGATAATACTATATTGCAAAATGATCTAAATAAATTAGTTGAATGGAGCGATCTGTGGCAAATGGAATTTAATGTGGACAAGTGTGCCATCATGAAACTTTCCACAAGACATAATAAAGGTAATTTCAACTACCAAATGAAAGGAAAAACTTTACAAACAGTAGAACATCACCCATACTTAGGCGTTGAACTATCTGAAAATATGAAGTATAATCTTCACCTTGAAAATATAACAAACAAAGCTTCAAGCGTATTGGGATTTATTAAAAGGAACATTGCAAGATTTGTGATGGGAAAACCCTATAATTACCAGAATCCTGGAAGTGTAACATCTGTGACAGGAAAGGCCGTACCGGCGACAGTAACCATCAAAACAAATCAACACCCTTTACAATATTTACAAATTTATTTACATAAGATGATTATTAACAATGAATAGATATGAAAAGAAAAAAAACTGATTATAAGAAAGAAAAAAAAAAAGTTCAGTATCTCCAGATACAAAAGTTCTTATAGTCCATTCTAATCTGACGTGACACAGGTCTTTAATGTAATTGTGAACTTTAAGTAGCACAAACAAAACAGATTTCTAAATTCAGTCCCTTTAAACCGTGAATACGTTGATTCCGTGTTGGCTCCCTATGGTGGTAGGTGATTGCATCCCTGAGCTGACTTCAGA
This sequence comes from Mercenaria mercenaria, assembly GCF_021730395.1. Taxonomy (NCBI): domain Eukaryota; kingdom Metazoa; phylum Mollusca; class Bivalvia; order Venerida; family Veneridae; genus Mercenaria; species Mercenaria mercenaria. The sequence goes on along the minus strand of NW_026461518.1, from coordinate 33,051 downwards.
GGATAACAAAAATCATCGTCTTTGCGGTTTACGGCACAACCATGGGACGAAAGCTCTGCGCTGGGAATATCACATCCAGGCGAGTGAAGACAAGTGAACCTCGGGCATTGTACTTCCGGGTTATGACATCACCAGGAAAAATCGTCTGGCGAAGAAGCTAAAATATATAACATATGGTAAGCACCATAGCAAAACAAAAAGTCAGGGCATAAAACTGCTCCTTTGGGTACACCATACCTCCGTAGGCTCCCATAAATAATACGTGCTACTTATACAAAACATATGTGCTACTAAGTTCAGACGTCACATGATTAAAATACGTCACTAATTACTTCCATTATTACAAAAATTACTTACTTAAAAGACTAAAGTTAAAGTATGAAAAAGATATGAAAAGTATATGATGAAACATTATAGATACGGACATGATAAACTGCAGCCATTATTTACAACTACAAATTAACAAAATTCAATGTAAATCAAACGTTATATGATAGTTGGCATCCATATAATATCTAATGCCATACACTACAACGGACATTAATTAGATGTGCTATAGACTGGCACACAATTTCATATTACAATAATATATTACAAACATGGTATTAGACTTGCCATATAGATTTATACATAACAATACAAAGCAGTAATGGCGTTCCATAATAACGAAATGTTTGACATAAGTTTTTGAAACAAAGTACTTTATAAATATCATGTTACAAATTTCAGTACAAATTTTACATCTTATATAAATGAAACATTTTAGATTCCTCTTTCCAAATAATTTACAAAAGTCTGAAAAATTTAATAAATCATCCTGACATACCGAAACTAGCCAAAATCATATGCCGAAAAGTAAATGTTACAGAATTCTGTAGAATGAACAAAAATTTACCAAATAAAAATCGTAATGCAAAAATCATACAAAAATCTAACAAATAAATTTCTTACCTCGATCGAGCATAAATTTCTAGCAAGAAAATAATTCAGACATAGATTCGTCTATAAAGTCGTAAGGTGGTGTGCGCAAGGCATATCTAGTCCAGTCTATTTAAAGGGTAATGTCCCGCCAAATACTAAATTTCATGGGATTCACGACTAAGCCATGGACTCCGACTATTGTCATTTTCACGGGATTCACGATATAGCCGGGAAATCTAACTACTTTGGCGCGGATTTAGATTGACAATTTGAGGCCCATTATAGTGGTTTTGGGGATAAAAACATAAATTACTGAAGTTTATAAAATATCAACTTTCTTATTACTGAACAGAATTTAATGAAATTTACATGGAAATTTAAGTTATGAAATACAGAAAAACATGAGAGGTATTTTATGCGTGAAATCTGACATTTACCTCAATAACTCAAAAATTTACAAAAAGATGATGCAATACCTGCATTTACAATACAGATAAAATAAGGCCCGTATGTCAATTTGTGACAACATCCATGATACAGACATTGAAATGGCAAACGCTAGCACATCGTAGAAAAACAGCTGATTTAGTATTAATGTATAAAATGATGAACAACCTTGTTGCAGTACCGCCACATAATCATCCACAACCTGCAACAGTGCAAATAACTAGGCATAGTCACCCATACAAACTATTGACATATAGCTGTAACCTGAACATTTATCGATATTCATTTTTCCCAAGGACGGTCCTTGTCTGGAACAGTCTTCCTACAGCAGTGGTTACATCAACAACGTTGGATAGCTTCAAGATCGCAGTCCAACAACCCGGCATCCATTGAAAAAAAAAATATGGAACATTGTACAGTGTATATAACAGTTGGATTTTAAAAAGTGAGAGCACGTTTTGGGAACAACCGACACCCACAAATTGTACAGCACGTTGCAGTTTTTAACCCCTCCCACTCAACACGATGTCTGCCTGCGGATGAAGTTGAGGATTCTCGTCAAAGTCAAAGTATAGCACCGATATACGCGAGACCGTCTTTCCTGGGAAGGACCAGTACAGGTCTCTATTTAGGTGGGAGACATTCAAGAGCATCTCAGAAATGTCCAGTGCCTGACCTCTGGATTGACAGTCAAGCGTGTTATCACTAGTCCATTAATCCAAAATTATCAATGATAATGTGCATAAGTTAAAGCTGTTGGTTTGCAAAGATCTACATATATTTTCCTTTGTCTTTCATTGGATATTTACTATAAAACAAACTCATTATTGATCAAATAGATTAAAATACAATATAACTCTAACGTTATTTGTGCAGTCATGTCTTTTTGCCCTACGTAGAGTGCGCATGCGCGAAAATTGTTTCCAAGGAAGTAGCTCTCTGTAAAAAGATCTATAGAACAATTAGAGTTTAAATTTGAAAACATATGTCATATGAATTGAACAGTAGTATTCTTAATCAATATATATGAAATAACAAGCAAATCTCAAATTGTAAATAATAAATCTAAAACATCCATGAAACAATTAACTGTGTTGCGTATAATGTTTGCGATTGCGTTTGTTTTTATTAATTGCGAGAAAAGTGCTGATAATCATAATGATACAGGCATCGTTTAAAGACAACATTAAACATGACATACAATTAATAGTGGAACAATGCTGGTAATTTGAAACAAATATAAAAAAAATATTTGTTTTTCTTATCTATGTTTAATAGTTTATTTATGTCTCATCCATGCATATTTACATATTACAAAACATAGAATAAATACATCAATAAAAAGCATGGCCAATCTACTACAGATTTATAGGAGACTATCATTACATAACTTAAAATTACTTATTAAAAAAGTTGATCCATGTTATTGTCAATGTATATTACTAATGTTTATATTTATATCTACAAAAGTCTAATTATATATTCCGTCCACAATTACAGTTGATCACATAAGCAATAAATAAATATGGACATTGCTTATTAACAGAGCATATTGCACTAAAATCTATTGTTGTTTTCAATGAATGTATGTATGAATGTGAACAAACAAATGAATGAATGAATGAATGAATGAATGAATGAATGGATGGATGGATGGATGGATGGATGGATAGGAGGATGAATGAATGAATGAATGAATGATTGAACGAACAAATGAATGAATGAAAAGAATTAATGGATGGATGGATAGGAGGATGAATGAATGAATGAATGAATGAACAACAAGACTCATGAATATCTTAAAACAATTAAGGATTAAGATATGTAACCGATTCTAACATAGAAACCATGATAGATTGTGATATTGTAGTATATGATGTATGAACAGTAATAATTACCAGTACTAAATTTTTCGTGTTTAAAAATTAGATTACCATTGCTAATCCATACTTAAGATCTGCCATAAAATAATAAGATTAAGATACTGAAAAGAGAAAAATTGTGGCACTACTGCGCATAATAAGAAATGTTTTAAAAAACCATTTATCAACCCTGATCAGATCAGAGGTGAACTGATTAGCAATGATTATCTACAATTAACTACAAACATAAAAGTAGTTACATTAAAACAATGATAGAGCATTTATATACAATAAAAGTGATACTACATTTGAATAAAATGCAGATTGGTAAATGTAACCTTACTCATTTTAATGATATAAAGTATCAAAACGTGTAAGAAGTATATTATAGCAGGTTTTGGCAGTTAATTTGGCAATATCAGTGTTTGAGAGTACAAACATATTTTTTTGTTCATCATTCATATTAACAAAATCATCATTGATATCCTTAGCTTTATCAAATAAAACAGTTCTAAGAGGTTGGTAAGCAGGACATTGTGTTAACACATGTATTTCAGTTTCAACATTTTGTTTACAAATTGGACAGATCCTGTTATTAACATCTAAATTCTCATATCTTCCCGTTTCGAGACGGAGGGGTGCAACACCACATCTAAATTTCGCTAATGCTGATCGATGCTTTGCAGGCATTGGTAAATATACATATTTTTCAGTTTCGTACTGATGTTTAAACAATTTATATGTGCGTAATTTGTTTCTGGTATTACTAACAGAACCAGTTGGACTAGATATACGTAGTTTCCATTCATTAATATACAAATTCATACTGTTCTGTTTAACCATATCACAAAATTTCCTAGATGAGAAAAAAGTACATGTATCCACTATATGCGATAAATTAATCAAATTTAAATGTTCTATAAAGTTGAACTGCCAGTTTTTGCATCTAGTGCCAGATCTAGTGTAACAATATGCATAAACTTTATAATTCAATCTATCTCTATCCATTTTATGAAATCTATGCCACAGCCTAGCTACTGATACCCACTGTTTTACATGTGGTGGTTGCCAAGCCAATTCACCAAACAGAGCTGCAGTAGGGGTGTATTTTCCCAAACCTAAATAAAAACGCATAGCTCGATTCTGTACTGCATTAATACACGAGTGAGATTTAACACCCCATATGGAGGCGCCATATGATATAACCGGCCATACCATGCTGTCGTACAATTTGGTGAAAACATTATATGGCATGCCACCAAGACTTTTAGACTTTGCAATAAGGAGGCCTAGTGCTCTTCCAGCACTTTGTGCTACAGATTTAGCAGTTTTACAAAAATCTAAATGTTCATCTAAAAGAATGCCAAGATAGGTGTACTGAGTGGCAACTTGTAAACTATGGGTACCACAAGTAAAAGCGTGAGCAGTTCTTACAACAGATGGTGGTCTAAAATGTACAATATTGCTCTTCTGTGGATTAACTGTCATAGAATTTAAAGAACACCAATTTGATAGAACATCTAATAGATATTGTAAATCATTTTCATTTTCCGCTATCAGTACAATGTCATCGGCATATAGTAAAATACAAACTATTTCATTTTCTATAGACACACCTCTGCCTGTAGCTTTAATATTAGTGACAAGGTCATTTAAAAACAAATTAAACAATAAAGGTGACAACGAACAACCTATCTATGCCAATTTATAGAAATACAAATTTTCAATCAATTCAAAAAGATTCATTTCACACGATTCTTAAGTGTAAGATGTTTAACATGGTAATTTCTTTCGTTATAGCTGGAAAAAGTACAGAAGTTATTTAACAGAAATAAGTAAATACAGTTCAAATATATAATTAGAAGTTTAATAAATCTGCCATTTTGTTGTTTTTTTTTGTTTCCATGGAAACAAAATGGCCGCCATTTTAATTAAGTTTTTAGATGCTCATAACTTTCTCAATTTTAAGCCAATTTTGAGAATTCTTTTCCTTTTTTTTAATAATAAAAAAAATTATTTAAGAAATTCTTTCAGATGAAGTTATCATAACAAAAACATTGCCTTTCTCCTTAATTCAGGAAACAATATCTCAATCAAACAGTTCACACATTTTCAATATAAAACGTTCTTTTCACAATAACAAAGTTTAACCATTTTACTGTACACTCATTTCCTATAACGAAACAACAAACATTCACAAGAAATACGTATCATTCAAAAATGGAATGTACCATCTGGTATGTTAACGCAATACATAAAATTCATTGATGGAAAAACAATTGGTTTTATTCTATGCGCGAGATTTGAACAACGACGCAGAAAGATACGACACAACGCGCAACATGTTTGAGCATCAGCACGAAAAGAGAGCAGTTGTACGGTACAACATATGGCATTTCGATGCGCTCCTCACAAGTTCACACTTCATGTCGTACCATCGCGCGTTTGGGCGACATAATGCCGATATGATTAGCCGAATGTTTGAGTTCTTCAACAGCAGACTATCGAAAAACAACTGCGTAATACATGAGTAAAAGCCAATAAAAGACATTCATGCTAACATTGCCTCAATTATGACAGTGAGAAAGATGGCAGACTTCCATAGATTTTACCAGCGTATCGGAAGCGAAATGAGTAATAAAACTGATGGCATTGTAGAAAAAAATATGGTAGTGGTTTAACTGTGCGGGTTGCAAGGTTGATGGTCCTTTCCTCCCATAGCAATACAAAAATCACTGTCGTAAAAATGTCACGTGATGCTCGATATTTAATCTATGCAATAAATTGTATGACTAGCAATGCTTAAAATTAATCATCACAATGATATAAAGTTTACGTCACGTCGAAATGACATTTAGCACCATACATGTATAGACCATGAGCCAGAAGGGGTTTTGCTCCCCTCAGGGGGAAGTTTGTGGATCATATTTTTTGAAACTCCAGTGTGTGGTGAACATTTTGGCATAAAGTTTGCAACTGACGAGTGGGGCTTTTCTCCGTAACAACACCTTAAAATACGTTACCCTCAAAACCAATAATTTTTTCATCAATTTTTACAGACAAATGGTACCATAATGTTAGAAAATCATTTCAAGTTTGCATATTTTATTTCAAGGTGTATACTAGATGCTGCAATTTGGTTAAATTTCAATGTCTAAAATGTGATGTTAAAGAAGAAAAATATCGGAAAAAGATACGTTACCCTAAAAACCCAAACATTTTTGGCATAAAGTTTTTACTGCAAATTTAGATGACCAGCTAATTAAAAATTGAAGTTACTATTAAAAAGTTCAAAGATCAGCAAAAATATTGATATATAGATTACTAGTATAAGTTAAGGGAAAGCACACTTTTAGCGATTCTTAAAATGTAACGTCATTCTTCCAAAATATGCTATTTTTCAATCATACCTAATTCAAACATGTTTTTCATAAAAATGTTCTATCCATTTTATATTGACATTCTTTAGTTACATGTAATACAACTATATACTTATTTATCAACAAACCTCTAACTTGTAAGATGTGTTACATTGAATTCTACATTATATTTTACGTTACCAAACATACAAATTATATTGTATGTCTTCAGTTTCTTTAAAACATACTTTATCATTTGAAAAAGTAACAAAAAAAAACACAACAATATTATTCTGTTCTCAACAGTATAGTTTTGCATTTCAAACTGAAGGTTTAACACATGTATTAATATATATCAAATTAAGTTACAATTTATGTTACTGAACGCACTAACTTTATCTCTTGTGTTCTGTTACCTTAAATATACTGTAGCACTTAGAAAAAGCATATTTACAATTCATTCAAAATATGTTTTAACATAGCTTTGCATTCTAACTTTAAACCCATATATTTAAAAAACAATCTACGTTACAATTTACGTTACCTAACATATAAGTTATACATTTTCATGTATTCTGTATTGTGAACATACTTTATCTTTGAAAAATAGCAAACTTACAATGATTTTTTTGTTTTAAATATTTTGCTTTCAATTCTAAACACATACATTTAACAATCAAACTGTGAAACTAGAACCTAATTTACATGGTCCATGATTACACCTTCACGAGAACACTACACACCCAAACATTTTTTAAACAATTAAAATATATATATTTAGCTATTTAAGCACATTGTAGTGACATACTTATAATATATACAGACAGACATTTCCCGAAACAGTGCTCTATAATGATGCTAAATTTGAAACAGGCATATAAAGATATTTAGAAATCTTGTGCATGTTTATGCACACAAATGTTACATTTTATTAACTGTGTATGTTGTAACTGTGATTGTTTTGAATGTACAGTAGATTCATTCATCAACATAGACTTCATCCAACATGTTGTCAATTTCAACTGTGTCCTTAAGTAGATATACCATGTACATATATTCTATGGAGCCGGTATCCAGTAATGGTCATGACTGGAATACTGTGACCTTATTAAATACTGTCTGTATACATTGATGGTAGTTCAAAAAGACAATTATAGGAACTTCCTCAAAATAGGATATTCTGTAAGTGAAATTAGTGTAACTCTAGATGTAAAGTGCAAAATGTGATATTAGACTGCCCAGTCTGAAGGCAAGTTCCTACAAAACTAACTCTTTTGATGGTAAATATGGGACTTTAAACTTTTATGGGTGAAGGCCGTTACCCCTTGACAAGTTTATGCCAGACAGAGGCCCTATTTGATTTCCAATCATTTGAACCTCAACTGGTTTCTTAAGAACCTAAGGTCGGAGACAAATAACAATATTGGGGAACATTGTTACTAAAAGTCAAGCCACTTGTGTGAAATTCGGAGGCCACTTCCTTCCAAAAGTTTGTGGACCTCATACTAGCAACCCCATTCAACATCAAAAGCTCGCTAGAGTATTGCCCTTCAATCACACTGAGCAGTTGCTTTTTAATAATGTTGGGTACCAACAGTTAATCTATCATTGGATTGTCTAGGTCATGAGGGTGTACAGGCCTGGTAGTTGCCACCACTAGAAAACGTGTCATTGTATTTGGTACCACCTTCTCTAACAGGGTTCCATCTTCCTGAATTTAACCTATGTGCATGTACATCAAGTCCATCTCCATGACAGCAACTATGGAACAAATATATGTTGAGCAATACTTGTCCTGCATCGCAAACTGCATTGTCGTTGTTTGGGGATCTGTGTCCTTTACGTCCATTTTACTAATTCCTTCATTTCAAGATTAGTAGTTTACATTACCCTTACTGTGCACATTTCGGGGGAAAGGGTTGGCTTATGACAACAATTACCGTATGAACCTTGCTCCTGACACTATGGCTTTACACACTGGAACATAGACCAGTAGGGGTACGTTGTGACAGAGTCTCAATTATGGGTCTGGTTTTGGCTTGCTAACCCTTGCTCAGTAAGTGGACGTGTGGATTTGGTTAAGTGGCGGCAAGATCAACTTATCTCCAGTGTGAGACTGCAGTCTCTAAAACTGATGGTAGATATGGCTGTGCAACCTTTATTTAACCAAAACATCCTTTGTATTTGGGTTAAAACACGAGTCCCTTCCAGATGGGAATTGATATTTCGGGACCTGTCGCGGGACCTGTCGCGGGACCTGTCTGGTTTAAGCAATATAGATTCTTGGGCTAGAGGCCTTAGGAAAGGGACTCCGGGTCTTGGATAATTTACTTTGGATCCTCTTTTAGATATGTGTCAGCAGAGGCAAAGCCAAGTCCGGCAATAGACCCAGAAACTGTGTCCATCTGTTTGAAGTCTTACCAGCTTCCTGGGCATCTCAGGTTTGTCCTTGTGAAAGATGCAGAAACTATGTCCATCCGTCCGCCAAACATTCAAGAAAACCCAAGTTTCTCAGATTTGTATGTTTTGCTAGGAATCTTGACTGTGTTTTAGAAATTTAGGTCAGAATGGGTATCCCGTAGTACACATTAGTATGGGTATGATAGTCCCATTCCTGGGTATTCCAGCACGATAATAATTTGGTACATTTCTCCGTGCAACCCAGTTTATGAACTAATGCAATATGTGTATCACCTGGCATACATTCGTGTTAGTATTATGGTTCTTGCTCTGGGTATCCCAGGGCCTTAATAATTTAGTGTTTTTCTAGGCATCCTGGAAGTTTATGAACATGGGTCAGGGTATCCCATGACCTTAATTTTGTTATTATAAGATATGTGTGGAATAACTGCTTCAATATAGTAATTAACCGTCCGTGGGGAATCTCGTCTGTTTTAAGGTCACACTTATTCGTCAGAGGTCCTACCTTAGGACTAATATTGATTCGCATTGCGGAGTTAATGTTATTTATTTATACTTATGATAATTATAATATGCAGTCATACTTGTACATTCAAAGAGCTATATATTCTTAATATACATTTAAATAATATTGTATTATGAATTATAAAATCTATATACATTTATTTGATAATGTTGTTCATGTCTGTTGATGTTTATTTATAGTCTAATGTATACATTTTTATGCCCCCGACGGGAGGCATATTAGTTTTCAACTGTCCGTCAGTTCGTTAGTTCGTTCCTTCGTCACAACGTTAACTTTTTGCATGAAGGCACTTTACTCGCGCACCACTGCACCCAGGACCTTCAAACTTAACATGCTGATAGTACTTATTGAGTACACGACCCCTACTGACTTTGGGGTCACCAGGTCAAAGGTCAAGGTCACCAGGTCAAAGGTCAAGGCGCTGCGGGGGCATTTGTCACCATTAGTGACAGCTCTTGTTTTAAAATCCTAACCATATAGGTAATACCAAAATTTTAAATATTTTTTCTTTAACATATATAGTCATATTTCGGAAAGGTAACGTATTATACGTGACGTAGTGAATAAGTTAACTCAGGGGGCAGTGTTATTATTATATAAATGTAATTATTGAACTGTGTATTGGCCATTATCATTATTTTACAACTTAAAAAATCATCATATTTGTTGATATATTTTTATGTTCTAGTAATTTCAAAAAGAGTAACGTAAGTTACGGATAATACATAAAAGATATGAACATATGATAATTTCAATTTTAAATACATAAACATATGTAAATGCCTTGTTTATTATGATTAATTGTACAATTGGCATGTTTATAATAATAAATTAACATAAATGGTGAATTAAATGAAAATTTGCATGGTAACGTATTTAAAATCTCCGTAACTCGTTAAAGCCCCAACGGAAACTTGCAAACTTTTGTCTGTGAATGCCAACTACCATAAGGTTTAAGGAAATCATAGTGTTGACCAGCTGCAATACTTTATAGTCATTTGAAGATCTTTTTTTAAGAACAAAGTCTGTTTGCTGGACTAGCTACTCTGCCTTACTATGACCTCACTGTCTTTGTCTCTTTGTCTCTCTCGTGCGGAAGGTCGGGGCTTTGATCGCTAGTCGTTTACCAACTGAAGGATATAAAAAAATGATACCAGTTGCTCAGCATTATGCGTATAGAACAGACTCTTCTCTAAACTCGTAATCTCGTGGAGACTGGTGTCTAAATTGGTAGAATTTGTTTCATGATTTACAATAAATTAATCCGTGTAAAAAATAATATTTCATATCAGATATAGGATCTGGTATACTGTTTTCGTGCTGATAATACAGGTGAAATGGAGCAACAGTCCGACATGCGTCGATGAATATTTCTGGTAAAATCAGGCAAACCCTCTTATCATAAAATAACATAAGAACGAAAATTCTAAATGTTTAAGTACCTATTTTCACGAAATTAAATCATCAACTGACCGCATACTAGCTTTTTTACAAAGCAAAGTTAGCATTTTGCTTTTGACTGAGAAGATTAGTAACATCTATTCTTCAAGCTTTGAATCTGTATTTTGAAACCATCAATAGGAATAACAAATGGATGATAAAAGTGGATATATTGTCCATAAGTATTGAACTGGCACTCAATAGAGAAATAACTACTGCGTAAGTATTCTTTATAGGATTTAAAAAATATTGCATGTGCAAGTAGCTGCGGGGACAAAACGATTAGCCATCAATCTCGGAGTTGTGGGTTGTAGTCCCCAGTCTAACATCTTTTTTCTTTTCAAATTTTATCTCCAAATTTTACAGGACGGAAAATTAATGCACTTATCTATTTCTTTTTTATGGTTCATTTATTGAAAGAAATATACTTGTATTCAAGATATTTTGTAGTAAGTGTCGAGTAAAGTATTGACATATTTCATTTAACGACACCAAACATACTCTTATTATGCACTGAGCCTGTTGATGGAAACAAGTCAAAAATGATAATGCTGCTTCTCGAACGGGAAACAAGTTACTATATTTAGTAATAAGAGTAATAAGTTTCCCTTTCGAGAAGTAGGGAAAAAGTCTTAGATTGGTTTTCCGAACGGGTAGTTTTCCTTACTGTAAGTAGTTACGAAAGAAAAATATATTTGTTTTTTGTTGTGGAGAACAAAAATAATTTTTTCCAGGTGACACTGAGTCACTCATAAAAATGATATGCTTATCACTCGATGCGATACATTTCGCTCTATCATCAAAGCAAACAAACATCGTCCGTAATTATACGTTTCATCTTTCTGACAGATTCAAAACGACAACTGGAAGACTGATGTATCGGCTATATGCTTATAACTACAATAAAGTCATACTGTCTTTACTTCATCTAGTGAAAACATTTTGAGCTTATTTTTGTGCGTCGGGTCAGCTGATCCTGAGGAAACAAACATGGAGTTTCTCTCCGACCAGTAACAAAAGGCTACAGGATATTTCACATTATCCCAGGGTCCTAGTACGACACGTGCCCGTGTAAAATCAGCCTGCATTTGTAGTACATTATAATTTTTCGAGTTACAAACATACACTGATCCATCTGACATTGCCAGTATCCCGTTCGGGTTATTCAGACCGTTGTCTTTGTACATGGCCATCATCTGTCCTTCCATATTAACTCGTAACAGCAGGTTTTTGCTCCAGTCACTAATGTAAAACGACGTATTTTCTGGACACAAAGCTGTATAATGTGGCTCAATATCCATGTCCAGAATGTCTGACTCAAGTACAATTGTACTTAGTTCTTCACCCTGCGTATTCAGTGTTTTAACTACAGCTGGGAAACAGAAGACTGCAAAGAATACGTCATTTTCAAACATAATAGACCAGCATATACCATTTAATTTTAGGGTATTTCCTTTATTAAATCCGATATGTATTGAAAATAACTGTATGATGCCAGGAAGCAAAACTGCTAGTCTGTCCTGTGGTAGTAGAGTTGGGCATCCTGGAGAGGTAGAAAACGTTACATGGTCTATAATCCTTCCGTCACTGATATTCACAAGTTTTAGTGATTTATTGTTTTGATCAGTCATAGCAAGCATGTTTGGAGGTACCATACACATATATGTAATGAAACAATTTTCCTCGCTGTCAGATTTAACATTTATCTCTTTGATGAATTTCCACTCTTTAGTCGGAACGGTGTCGTACGTGTCTGCTTCACTGAATGAAGATGGCAGTGATATCGAATGTCCTAAAATATAAAATAAAAAAGAATGATGTTATTTAACTATTAATTTCCGGTATGTCGGAGAAAGGTATGAAATGATATAAAGAAACGTTTTGTGATAGAAATGATAGCAGCAAAAGCAGCAGCAACAAGAATAACAGCAAAACCAAGAACACCTATGATGATGATAATAATAATAATAATAATAGCAATAATAATAATAATAATAATTATAATAATAATAATAATAAAATGATTTATTTTATGCTAACTAATGAAAAACTGTATTCTATCAGTTAAATATATTCATATTTCATCACTCACACTGTGAAATATAAAATATATATTTTCACACTGTGAGAGATATAGCTCCGCCCCCTCATTACATTGTGTATGAATTTTAAATTATTTGCTTAAAACAGGATGAAAATTGTAGCCGCACTTTGTTCTTTATAGTATATTTCTCGATTCAAATTATTTTACTTAAAGAGAATTTCATACCGTTATGCAGCAAAAAATAAAACAAAATGGAACTTTATGTTGCATGCGTCTTTATAACGTCACAGCACGTCTGACGTCATGTCTGTTTACTCGCGTCTGTTTCCCTCGCTGAGATTAAAATAGTTGCAAAATGCACATCTCAACGTAATTGAGCATAAAATACTTCTCAGTGAGATATATTTCATACTCACTCAAAACAAACAAATATCCTCTATATAGTAGTTATGAAAATAATAATGATAATAAAACGGGTAATAATAATAGAAATAAACAATATCTATGAAAAGAGAACAAGCAAACTCATTGGTACGGTTATTTGTAACATTAATCCTGATGAAGCTACGCGGCAGTGTTTTGCGTAACATTCTTCCTCATGAAGCTAAGCTGCAGCGTTATGCATACATTCTTCCTCATAAAGCTACCACCTCCGTTTTAAGTATTCCTCAGAAAGTCTCCGATGTGTACTGTTCTTTCTACAAAGCTCCTTGGTAGCGTTATGCGTACACATCTTTCGGTAGCGTTATGCGTTTTATTTAAGAAATAAATTATAAAAAAACAGTGCTTTATCACTATTTATACACGATGGGCGGTTATACGTCGGGCGTAATAAATTATTTTGGACGACGTATAACCGCCCGAGTGTATAAATAGCGATAAAGCACTGTTTTGCTATAAATTATTACGATTCTGATATGTTCTTTATTGTAAAATTTATATCAAATATGATGGAACTGTTTCTTCGCGCAAGCATGGCGCCAATAGTAGGTATTTGTTAAAACACGCCAGGACCGGAAACGGTAATACGCCTTGCGGCAGAATTCAGTTCGAGCGGAAATTATTGCGAATTTTTCAACAAAGCGAATAACTAATTCAATATGCGTATAAATTGATCAAAACATTTGTGCAATGTGACATTTTGTTTAAAACATGTTATTAAGTAAAATATTTCATGAAATTTGAAAGCGCTATTTCTCGATGCGCACAGAGCGCTAAATATCACGTTGACGTGACGTCAATATAACATCGTTGTGATGATTAAAGCATTGTTAGCCATATTAGAATCTTTCTTATGAAGCTCTTAGGTAGCGTCATGCGTAGTATTTGTTGTGATAAAGCTCCACGGTAGCGTTATGCTTACGGCTCTTCCTGATAAAGATCACCATAATGATAGAGTTACGTAGAAAGACTTTGAAAGAAACAACAAAATAACAATATTATTAATAATAATAATAATAATAACAACAACAACAATAATAATAATAATAATAATAATAATAATAATAAAATAACTATAATGATAATAGTATATATCTTAATGATCATGAATATTGTAATAATAACACTTAAGTCGATATATGAGAGGGGGCACGAGGGTGTTGCACACTGATTATCCCCTATGAACAGTCATGACCAAACCGAATGTGTTATCATTTTACTTGGATGCGTTCCATGCGTTTGAAGGATCTTCTTTCAGACCTTATTTTGTATTTGTGGAGGTATTATAAAACGTTTATTTGCTTATAGTAATAATATAGGGAATCTTTCGAAATATATGTCACACTTAACTTTTCCGTCATACAGAACTTTCTTGTCAATACATGTTAAAATAATTGAGTAAAAAAGAACTCGCTTTCTTGAAAAAAGTATCGTAAAAATGTAGCGGTATACATCACCATTGAAGCGGCTGGTGAAACTAGACATGTTGGAAACTTCAGATCTTGTAAAGATAATTTTAAACGAAAATGGCTGGATATTTTACAATGAAACTTAAAATCATTATAATTAGACCAGTGCCTGTAATATAGATTAAACACACTAGAGGTTACTGTCTGAATGACCAAAACAGAGTACTCGTGGAAAGATGCAGGATTGGTACGTGCATAACTATTACTTTATCTTTGATTCTTCTTAAAGATAGATTTATAGCTTTTGTCATATTACTGATGCTAAAAACCATCTATTCGAACCCAATATTAATTGTTACGCTGTTTATTTGACTTTACTTTTGTAGTAGATCGCAGTAGTTCACAACTCAATTTCTGAATCGTAAATGTATGCATGCTTCATTTCTATTCATCATTTGTGTTACTGTACTTTGATGGAGACTGCAAAATGATAACTTGCCGGTTATAGTCTTTTTACTAGTAAGAGTTATCTATCATTGCGTAGAAACTGTAACATAGTTCGTTAAATCACATGCCAATTAAATACTATTACAGTTTCCACAGGCATACATAGAAAAAAAATACAGATGTTATATTAGAAAAACAAAAAAAAACAAAACATTTTATGATACAGTGGCACTACTCGAGCATACTGAAACGTAAAATTTCCAACTTACCCACCTTCGTAAAAATTAAGATTAAAATTCCGGAGCTATTTGTGAAAATAAATGTTTTATAAAATCAACACCAAATCTGTGCTGAATGGACTCTTTGAATTAGACATCAGATTAAGTTGAAATCGTTATAGCTGATGAAATGTAATGCACTATCACATAGATAGTCTGAATGCAACCGAATTCCGGTGAAACATTATTGACCCAGTTAAAAATTGACTCCATGGATCCTTTTTCAATGGATGACTGATCAATTTTCAATGTTGAAAATTGAACCCCGCCCGTTGTTTAATGATCCACTTACGCGTGAAAATTTGACCCATGTTGAAAACTAATCAACTATAGTCCGGTCATATTTCAACGTTGAAAACTATTCCCCAATAATCTTACGTAATTTGCCTATTACCATACAGATCAAAGATTAACATTTCTGTATTCTTTCAGGACTACATGTAACTATTATTAATATTATTATTATTATTATAAACGTTTAGTTATACATTCGGGCGCGCCACAAGCTTATAATACGTCTAATTATTTGCCAATGCATCGGCGATAACACTGCAGAGACTGGTCAGATATAGAAATTAAAACCCAGCTACACATCTTTAGATGCTTATTTACGTCTATATGTAAAATTGGTGACTATATATGTAATGTATGGACGGGATGTCTGAAAACTGATCAACTAAATTTGCGTCATATTTCAACGTTAAATCCAAAAGCTGTCATCGATTTAGGGCCGATGGTTCGAGTCGCAGAACTGACCTGGTTGTTTATGTTTTATGGGTCTTTCATGTAATAGTAGTGTGTAAAATATTTAAGTGTAACTATTGACAGCTCATTATCAGGAGAAAGCATTGTTAATAATATAGCAAGTAAGGTAAATTCACGTCTTAGATTTTTGAATCGACAAGCTAAATGTTTAGACTTTAACACTAAAAAGTATTTTTGCTCTGTTTGATTCAATGTCATTTAGATTATGCTTGTATTTCCTGGTATCCAAACTTAAATAAGAGTCTACATTATACATAAGTTATACATTTGTCAAAACAAGATTGTTAGATTCATTAATGGCATGGAGCCGAGGGAGAGGGTAAACCAAGTTAGCCTAGCTAAAATGTCATTGTTGAATGTCGAAAATAGAAATAAGCAGTTACGTTTGAACCATGTATTTGAAATTGTCCACGACAAATGCCCTTCATTCATGAAAGAATTTTTTTTACCTGTCAGAACTGGTTTTATTTTTGTCTTTGAAGTGTTAAATATGTATGTTTCATTATAGTAAGTATACTTAACCAAGGACCCCATTGGAAATAGGCTTTCTAGCTTTCATGGGCCATCCTAGGTTACTACACACTATTATAATATATACATGTTGCTTCCAATTTGAACTATCTAATTAACATTTGTTTCTATAATATAAAGGTAAACATAGTATTAATAAGCCTAGCTGTGATACAAATTTTATTGTGATCTTAGTTAACTAGTCAATGTGTGTTTTACTTATGTGAAACTATGACATTTTAGTTACCCAACTACTGCAAGGGGGTAGACCTATGTGTGACAAATGTGACATTTGTAACTTGTATATGTATATGTGTGCTTTAACCTGAATAAACATCTATCTATGTATCTATCTATCTATCTATCTATCTATCTAGCAAAGAACAACAACAACAACACGTTAATAAATTATCGTTTATCAATGCGTTTCCGTAGTTTGTACCTTCATCAGGATAAACAAACATATGTGACGTGTAAAACAGACGTTACAAACATTGGCGGAAAAATATGACGTTACATTTCTAAAGTGTACCAAACACGCTTTCGGATATAACAATACAATAATTCCTTATAGTGAATATATAAAATGAATAATAGGGAACAACGAAAGCGTGTTTAGCATCTAGAGACAAATGTTGTAAGTTTCTTTTTGCCTAACTTTAGGGGCAATTTATCCACATCAGCGTCGAACAATGTTACTGTAGTGATGCTTAAAAAGTTCTTATAGCCACAAAACGGCACGGTAAAACTTTCTGCTTTTTACTATATATTTACGGGACGTATTAGTGTAAAACGTATTCAATTTTGGTAAAAAAATTAGGGATGGATATCTTTTTTAATGCTGAGCGAAGCTATTTTTTGGCTCTCATTTTATTAAGCGAAAACGTAGAGCAATTTCGATTAAATCATCTTCTGAAGATTTATGTCACATTTCATTTCATGTATATTTTATAGATTTACGTTAAAAATATCGCTGGTACAATAATTTCAAGGCAGATTTTGTCCCCGTATATCTGACGCCAAAAGTGCGCGAAGTGGTCATGTTTGCGACGTCATAGAAACGTCACTGATGCATTAAACGTAAAAATATACACAGGACTAAATCCAAAATATCTTCCAGTTTCTGTTGGTACCAGTCAATAACGTGGGCTCTGAAAAAAAGTTATAGTATGGTTCCTCCTTAAAGACATAAAATGCACTACTTTCCGTCGAAAGGAACGTATGGTCGTTGCATTGAAAAAGCATGGGTGCCCAATCGGATAATTTCTTCAAAGTCTTAAAAATGAAGAAGTCGTCTTATGTTCCATTTGACTTAAAGGCTCACAATGCCTATGAACATAACATACATTAATTTCTTGTTAAATTCTATTTCTGAAAATTTCTTTCCTTAACATTTGTCAAAGGTTTGAATATTGTTGAATATCTTGAATGTTTATTGAATCTATTGTTTGTTATTACCTCTCTTTATGGCTCCAGCTGTAACAGTTAATGTGCAATATTACAAGTAGTGCTTTTCTAACCATATAAGTACGCATAACATCTATCTTGAAATCTGTTTCATCTGTTTAAAGCATTTTGGACCTTCAACTATGATAAACTAGATAAATATTTTCCAAATATTTTGCCAAATTGCTCACCAAAAGAAAAACTTGACAGAGGTAGTGTATTTCGTTCTAAGAACGAATATGTCTGTAGTAAATACACTAGGCGTTTCCCCCCATTAAAATACGTTCTTTATTTCTGATTATAATCAGATATACACAAGCAATACAATTAGTGTAAATCTACACTTTGAAAAAAAGAATGTCATATCCGACTGGGCACTGTTAACTGATACAATCCAGTTATTGTAATCAGTGAAGTATCCACATTCGAGGTCCTGTAGGGACGCAAAGAGCTTACAGCGCATAGAGCTTACTTGTGAGCTCTATGCGTCAAGCCGTGACGCATAGAGCTTACATACAAGATAAGCTCTATGCGTCGAAAAGGCATGATCGTCATGTATAAAGCTTACTCATGGATGATGATGCGCTATGTGAAATTATGCCTAGGTTATATGGCATGAATTATCACATTGAACGGAAACCGGAAGCATAGCTACGTCCGCCCGTCTGTATGTCCGAAGCTTTTTTCAGGCGTGTTCACAAGTATATGCAAATATTACCTGCCCGCAGGAATGAGGGACTAGGCACGCGATTGCCCTGCCCCACTGCCAACCAAATGTTTGCTACATAAAAGATGACTAAAGAAATTACCGTTACATCGGACTGATAAAGAGCGGATCTGTGCTCCAGTCATTAACATCCTGTTTTTTTTGTTCAAAGGGACACGACTTCAATCCCCCGCGAAGATAATTTTTAGTTCGATCAGTAAAAAGATATAGAAATAGTTGTGCCAGTGTGAATATTATAGTGTAAAAGTGATGTCTTCATAAATACAGGGTCTTAGTGTGTTTTCTGTCCTATTTTCATTTAAAAGGACTGGCGGATATCGGTTCAAACCCATGAGATTCAGTAGCCATACATGCTGTGCCAGCCCTAACGGCAACACATACCTCCAAGATCATGACTAAAGAATAATATGAATAATAGCGATGCCGGTAATATAAGGCGTGAAGCTAGAAGACAATTCACATAACGCTAAATCGGTGACTTTATGCATCCACATTCGGGAGAAGTTAAATTGGCACGGTCGTCCATTTCCGGCTTCGGTGGGGTTTGGAATGAGAACTAGTATCTCTCCTGAGAGAGTCTTAGATCTTTTTTGTGCCCACATTTGGGGACACTTAGATTTGCTCTTATCGGTTCGAGCCCACATTTGCATACTTAAGTGGCTATAGGAACAATTGGTAACTGTACTTATTTTTGATGTCATTCATTCCGTAAGGCTTTTATGTGGCTATTGTTCTTTAACGTGGCTAAAAGAACAATAGAGAGAACAAAAGAGTAGCCACATTAATACCCATATGTAGGAACGTCCGTCCATCCGCCCGTACGTCCACACAGATGTCCGTATAACCAAAAAGCTTGTAATATGCGCTCAGCAAAGTGTATTCTACCTACTGTCATGCAACATTACAGGAATATACATCAGCATGTAAAGTGCACCTGGGTTTTTTCGTCCGGCTCTGCCTAGGGAAAGCAGAGTTATGGCCCTTGACTATTCTACCTTAGGTATTAAACATTACAGAAATATTGTTCAGCATGTGAAGTTGCGCAACTGGGGTTTTACGTCTCAGATCACTCTATGAAAACGGAGTTGTGTCTCTTGATTTATTGAAAAAAAAGCTATATTTATGCTCAGCAAAAACTATTCCATCTTCGGTCATGAAACATTACAGAAATATTTATCAGCATGTGAAGTTGCGCACATGGGGTATCACGTCCCAGACCACTCAATCAAAGCGGAGTTATGTCCCTTGATTTATTGGGGAAAAAAAGCTTTTTTTTTTGGCTTGTGATATTCACTTTGCAAAAACTGTTCCACTGTTATAAGTTCTTGAAACATTACAAGAATGTACATCAGCATACAAATCTGCGCACCTGAGCTTTGACCCTTTATGTATTGAGAATAGCTCTATTGGACATTGTGTGACACATTGAATAAAAAGGTATATCACTTAAAGGCAAGAAACTTCACCTGAATATTGTTCCATATATTTCTAAATGAACTTCATTTATTCTTTGATACTTCTACAACTACTGTCCTTCCGCGGAACTTACCCTTCCCCTCCATCTAAATAAAATTTTGATCTTACTCATTGTTCAAGGGTACACAGGCAACATTCACTGACTCGCATCCCACCCCATCCACCGAGATAATTCCCACTGCAATCCTCCTCCTCCTCCTCCTCCTCTTCCTCATCATCGTTACAGCAGCAGCTACGAAACTTCATCAAACTGAATTACTCCACAGGTCTGCCTCTTCAAGTTTCCGGACCGATCTGGCCAGACTTGCTGATCAATACGCCTCCGCCGCCAATTAGGTCACGACTATTTAATCTCCATTCCGGCGCTCTACCGACTGAGCTATTAAACCAGCTACATTTTGTAATACTGTAAAAATAGTAACTTCATGCTATATGTGAATGACTGACAATGACATTTTTGACCATCATCGTCATTATCATCACCATCATCATCATCATCATCATCATCATTATTCGACGTATCGAATAACTATTATTGAACATATGGGCGTGCGCATCGATCAACCAACAGTTGGCCATCCAGTCCAGAATTGATATTGCGTCTTCTCGTTGCAAATCGTCACACTTCGACGTCGTCCGAAATAACCCGAACGGAAACTGACGAAAATATTGTGTTATTTTTTCAACAACAGTAATAAAAACTATATTCTTTATATGCTTTCATTGTTTTACTGAAAGAGGAAATAAACAGCGCCAAAAATATTTGAAGAAATTCCGGAAAGACTAGTGTCGAATTCAGACGATTTTTACCGATTTTTGCCTTATGTACTCGTAAGACACAAATATCGTCACATGACTGCAAGATTATGTTAAACAAACTCTACCCGTTGCATTGTGTTTCATATTGCTAACCAACAAGGGGAACTTAATTCAGAAGAACAGTCCTTATTATAATGCAAATTTGAACGAATATTTTCATTCATAACTAAGTAACATTCCTTTTACTGCAAACGTTTTGCTTCAACACACATGGATTTCAATAGCAATGACAAATGAAAAATATGCAAAAATGTTATATGATTTATAACTGTTTCAATGGAAGTCCTTGCATATTCAAAGACGGCTGTTCATTATTTTGTACCATTCTATTCCCACCTGATTCAACGTTAGCCAGGCGTTGTTCCAACGGGGGTCTTTTATTATGTTTTTGATAGCAATCACTAAACCACTACCACCTCCAGCCCTTCTCACTAACATGCGGACGCAAATGTATCTAGGTACAGTATCCATCAAATGTGAAGCTATGTGAATTTCTAGCAATAGACATGCAAGGGACTGCACGATAGACTTAAAACGTGAATTAACTTTTGCGAGTATATATCTCATATGCGGAAACTTTTCTATGCCCAGTTCGAATATATAGCGCATGCCATAGTAAATCTGTTATACTAGTTTTACTGGGTTTGTTTCTTTGTTCCTCCACATGAGCTTTCAGAAGCTGATAATAACATTCAGCACCTCGCTGCGACATTCCACCCTGTGGCTGAGCGCTGTTATCTTCTGCTCTTTCAGCAACTCTTACAGTGTCATTTTCAATACAATCTTCTGAGTTATTGATCGCGGCTCGAATAAACATTTCAAAGCCCACGTCATCCACGGTAAGACTAGCATAATGCATTCCAGCACTTTCGGGGAAATGTCCTGATGCTATGGTGTTCATGTCTCGATAACAGACTCCATCGTTCGATATCAGAGCTGTGTGTTCAAGATCCCGAAGGACAATAAAATTAATTAAATTATTAATAAGTTGACAGTTTTTGAAACCGAATATGTAAAATAATAGAAATGTTTAAAGTAATTATCTACATGTAAACTATTCAGAATCTACAAATTACTCTTATACATCCCCACACATATTAATGTGATACAACACCACAAGCCCACCTCTCATCTATCCATAAAGTAAACTAGACTTAAGTTAGATTTAACAGACAATTAATGTGTAAGCTCTATGCGCGAGAAAGGCACATCTCTGACTCATAGAGCTCGCGTGAACTCACGTGAGCTCTATGCGCCATTTTTAACTCATAGAGCTTATGTGACGCATAGAGCTCACGTGTAAGCTCTATGTGCCATAAGCTCTACGCGTGCTTACAAGGCCCTTCAGCTCATCCATTACTAGTGTCGCATGAAGACACATTTTATGAATTAAAAACAACTAGTTGAAAAACGTCAATGCTATACTCATACAGTCATACATTTTATTGACTTGACAATTCGTAATTGCAATAAACATACACGTTGGTGTTTAACATGGCTGCAAATGCCCTAATTTCCACATCAGTCCCCCATTGTCCACATTTTTACATTGCAGTTATATTCGGATACACCGCTAAATTTTCATCCGAATATCCCTAAGATAATGCATAGTTCGTTAACATATAACTTACAACACTTTGTCTTAATTCAGTATGGTAAATCTGTACCCTAGATACCATATTGCTGAATGTTCGGAACAAGCAATTGTCATCGCCTTTCATTTGTGCAGCTTCGTCTGGTCCGACATTCATGCTCACTGGTCTGTTACCAGCCTGTTTATGATAGTTCCCGACTTATTCCAAAGTCCTGACATTTTTCATCTTGCCACTTATGCCCAATCGGATCAAATGATATGCTACTAACAGCCTTCACGTGAGTAATTGCAACATCTTCATTACTCATGTCGTCATCCGTGTACACTTTCCTCTTTATTAGGGGAATGCCCCTATCTGGTTGCTTTCTTTTGTTCAGCTGGCTAATGGTGCCAGGCACGTTGTCATACTGGTGTCTTGTGTCTTGTCACGCTGACGGGCGGTGTCAAGTTTGTTGCCACGCTGAATGGAGGTTTCAGGTTGGTTGTCACGCTGACTGGCGATGGCCGGATTCTTGTCATGCTGACTGGCGGTGTCTGGTTTCTTGTCATGCTGACTGGCGATGTTTGGTGTCTTGTCACGCTGACTAGCGGTGTCTGATTTTTCATGCAATGAATTCCTAGTCTAATACTTCCACTTTATATTTCCCGCAGTAGTGGATTGCTGAAAAGCCTACTGTGAAAAGTTTATATCTGCATGTAAGTCTCGTGCGGCTATCAGTGTGTTACATTATCGCATTTGCATTAACCGTTAATGAATAGACTATGGTATTTATTTTTAACCGTCGGTATTCAAGGCGTTAAGGTAACTTGACAAACAGCCACTACTAACCTTGACATTTTATAGGGGAAAATACATGTATGCATAACTCTCAAAATTCATTAAGTATTTAAAATTGAACCTCAAACAAGAGGCTAAAATTGAACCGGACAAGTAACAGATCCTATGAACCATGACCTTGGAGCTAGGGATCTGGGTCTTGCGTATGACACATTTTCTGCTTATGGTTAACATTTATGCCAATATGTTTCAAAATTCCTTCATGGATGGCAGAGTTAGGAACCGGACACAAAAACAGATCCCGTTAACATTTGACCTCGACCTTGGAGCTAGGGATCTGGGTCTTGCTCATGACACGTCGTCTCATTATGATAAACATTTATGCCAAGTAACTTTAAAATCCCATGATAAATGGCAGAGTTACGAACCGGACACGAAACAGACCCTATTAACGTTTGACTTGTGACCTTGACCTGGGAGCTAGGGCTCTCGGTCTTGCGCAGGAAACGTCGTCTTATCAAAGTAAATATATACGCCAAGTTATTTCAAAATCCCTTCATGGGTGGCAGAGTTACAGCCCGGACAAGAATTTATTAATTTACGATCGGTCGGACGGACGGTAAGTGCGATATAAATATGGCCACCTTCGGAGGCATAAAATTAAAAATAAAAGTGTAGTGTAAATAAAATGTTATTTGCTAAAACATAGTTTTAAAATGTAAGGGAGCTATTAACAAATAAAGAAACCTTAAAATTATCAAATGTTTGTGTTAAAATTCACGAAATAGATTATACCTAAAAACTTTGTTTAAAAATAATATACTAGGCCGCAGTATCTCTAGTGGCTTTAATTTGTGCACTACTAAGTAGTGTACATGTATGTAAAAATTATGCTTTGCAGCGATGTTATATTTCGGAATGTAACGGGCCAGAGAGATATCAAAGAAACCGATAGGTAGACAAGTAGATAGGGTGGCTCTACTCATCCCTATTACCCGGCGCTGAGTAAACAAACTGCAGGGAATCTAAAGTGGTAGTATATTCATGCATGTGTCACGCTGACTGGCTGTGTCTGACGTCTTGTCACGATAACGGAAGAGGTCTGGTTTCTTGTCACGCTGACTTGCGATGCCTGATATCTTCTCACGCTGACTTGCGGTGTCTGGTTTCTTGTCACGCTGACTGGCGGGGTCTGGTTTCTTGTCACGATAACGGAAGAGGTCTGGTTTCTTGTCACGCTGACTTGCGATGTCTGATATCTTCTCACGCTGACTTGCGGTGTCTGGTTTCTTGTCACGCTGACTTGCGATGTCTGGTTTCTTGTCACACTGACTGGCGATGTCTAGTTTCTTGTTACGCTGACTGGCGGTGTCTGGTTTCGTGTCACGCTGACTGGCGATGTCTGGTTTCTTGTTACGCTGACTAACGATGTCTGGTTTATTGTTACGTTGACTGGATGTGCCTTGTTTCATGTCACACTGTCTGACGGTGTCAGGTATCTTAGTATATACATAGTTTATACATAATTTATTTTAGGTCGATTGTGAAGGAAGTTCTACAACTTATATTAATCACTCTCGACACCTCATTCCTGATGGAATCCATCGCCCCGAGTGTATGACAGAAGAGGCCAGTTTCCCTTATAATGCTGAGCGCTAAGCAAGGGAGCTACTGGTGCCATTTTTACGTCTTTGGTATGACGCGGCCGGGGATCGAACCCACGACCTCCCGCACTCGA
This sequence comes from Mercenaria mercenaria, assembly GCF_021730395.1. Lineage (NCBI taxonomy): Eukaryota > Metazoa > Mollusca > Bivalvia > Venerida > Veneridae > Mercenaria > Mercenaria mercenaria. The sequence goes on along the minus strand of NW_026461518.1, from coordinate 7,603 downwards.
AGCGGACGCTCTACCACTAGGCTATCGAGGCGGTACAGGTATCTTGTTACGCTGACTAAGGGTGTTTAGGTTCTAGTAACTAACTGGAGATGACTAATGTCTTGTCACGCTGACTGGCGATGTCTGGTTTCTTGTCACGTTGACTGGCGGTGTCTGGTTTCTTATTTAGCTTACTGGCGATGTCTGATATTTTGTCACGCTGACTGCCGATGTCTGTTTTCTGTTCACGCTGACTGGCGGTGTCTGGTATCTTGTTAAGCTGACTGGCGGTGTCTGTTTTCTTGTCACGCTGACTGGCGGTGTTTTATTTCTTGTCACGCTGACTGGCGATGTCTGATTTCTTGTTAAACTGACTGGAGGTGTCTGATGTCTTGTAACGCTGACTGACGGTATCAGTTTTCTTTATCACGCTGAAGGCGGTGTCGTGTTTCTTGCCACAATAACTTGTGGTGTCAGTTTTCTTGTCACGCTGACTGGTAGTGCCTGTTTTCTTGTCACGCTGGCTGGTGGTATCTGGTATCTTGTCACGCTGACTGGATTTGTTTGGTTTCTTGGCACGCTGACAGGATTTGTCTGGTTTCTTGGCACGCTGACAAGAGGTGTCTGGCTTTTTGTCACGCTGACTTGATGTGTCTGGTTTCTTATCACGCTCACTGATGGTGTCTGGTTTCTTGTCATGCTGACTGGCGGTGTCTGGTTTCTTGTGACGTTGATTGGGCCTCGGGACGTTGATCAACCACGTTTTCAGTCTGGTCCGCTGTGTCAGATGTCAAACTCTCCGATCTTCTGTATGCTTTAAATGTGTTTCTATTCATAGCTACTTACTTGCCTTCCAGCCAATAACAACAATTATTTCACATCCGGTCCCGTTCACAGCGGCTGTAGTTTGCCTCCTTTTTGATTTAGTTTCCAGGCGTTGTGTAGTAATACTTCATCCCCAACATTCAACACTCATGCCTATTTATCTTTTCTTCTGCTTTAACTGCTTCGTCTGCAGATTCTCGATACTAAGTTAACCCCGGAAATAAATGTACCCTCTCAGTAAGATCCGTTTGCTCACAAGCAGTTGATGACAGCTTTACATCAATAGAAAGACGGGCTTTCCTACCATACAAAAGGAAAAAAGGAGATTGTTTTTTTTTTCTGCTTTGCTCAGCTCTTCTACAGGCAAATAAAATGTATTTTCGTGTCCCAGTCATCGTGGTCTGCCAGTTTAACATTTTTCTATGGCAAAACGTCTAAAATAGATACCTATTAGGCTACACAATTAAAAGAGATATTGCTTTCATATGGAAGCGTCCTAGGTGGATTTACAGTTTATTAAAGTCTCATCCACACTTACAATCTGTACACACTATATAAAACCATTAAAATATGTGTGTTTTTTTTTCTAAACAGAATTATATATACTATATCTAAAAGCCATATTTGTACATTCTATAAACGAATCTAAATCAGAAGATTATATTCATTCATAAAATGACACATAATAAGTATTCCCAGGAATAGTGCATTTAGTTTGATATTATACAAAAAATAAAACTTAATAACTGTTTAGAAAAATGATGATATTGTAATATAAAGAAAAGTGGAAGCTTCACAGCAACACGTTATATTTGTATCTCATAATTAGAAGTTATTAAGTCTTAATTCCACTATTTCGTTATTAGGATTTATAACTCCTAATCATGAGATAGAATTATTTCAAACCTGGCACTAAGACGCTTCCATATTTTCACATAAAGATTTATCTTTACGACGTAAAAATGAATGTCTTTGTGTTAAAGAGATATCACTATAATTTACAGAGATATCCCTTATAAATATCTTGTTTTGACTGTAAAAGATACTTCCTATTGTAAGTCTCGATGTGCCTTTCGAAGTCCGACCACACCCCACCCACCTGTCGAAAATTATTGTGGTAAACTTTCGTTAACAATTCCCTGTCCATTATAGATGATCTCGCCTACCTCGGGGAAGTTATTAGTTTCAGCCCGGGCTCTGTCTTGTGAAATTATTTTTAAAGAAGTTATCCAGCAAGCTTGCGATAGTTCCTAGTTCTTCCCAGTGAATTTCTTTTCTTCAAACAGAAAGTCTCCGACGTTTAACTTAAATTTAACTAACCGTAAAAAGTGACCTCATGACTAATCAAAATTTAACGACTGATCAGTTTTCAACGTACTTTTGATCAAAATTTAATGTTGTAATATTGGCGGGTCAATTCTAAACGTTGAAGAAGGACACATGGGGTCAATTTTTTAACGGGGTCAATATTTAATGTTACACTGAAAATGTAAAGTCAAATAAGCTCAATGACAATGCTTTGCGTGTTTATTTTACTTTTCTTTTATTAGGCGGTGGCATGGGGATGAGGTCATTATTCAGTTAATATTCCGTATAATGAAGATATTTTCACTGTTTGTATAAGAAGTTTCCTTCTTTCTTAAATATAATATTAAATGTTAGGAAGAAATTTACAAATCGTTTTAAAATGTAAAATACAATATTTAATAGTTTGTATATAGCATGACTGGCTTATGTGTACAGTTACAGCTTCTGTCGTACAGTTACAATATCATATTGTGCAAAAGGTTATATTATGAGAAGAAATTATCTTTATGTTATATTCGTGTTAGATGTTGCCACAGTTAAAGAAGATTGTTTGTTACGAAATGATGTATTCTGAGGCAGTATTTTTACCTTTTTACATTTAATACACCACCCACCATTAACACAGGCATAAGCGGGATTCTGTTATACAAGAACTTTGAAAGGGCTCCGTGATTCCAAATGACCACGGTCGCCATACAAAACTTACAGTTCAAATAAAGAAACGAATATATAAATGAATGAATGCACCGATTAAGCAGTCATTTTCTTTCGTGTAATATAGCTTTTAAAGATCTTGTTTCTAGACATTTAACAGAAAAATATAACAAAAAACAAACGCTTCGGTATCATAACTCTATAATAATGTAACTCTCAGACGAACTGCATCATCAATTTTGCATGATTTCTACCGTCATGCAAAAAATCTGGAAATACAGAAAATGAAAAACTGAAAATTATCAAAACTGCAGCAAAATTGATAAGGAGTGACATAGAATCAAAAGAAGTCGATAAAACTTTATATCCGGATTCACTAAGTATAGAAGCACGTGAAGCAAATAAAGAGTTTTTACCTGACAGTCTTTATCTACTGTTACGTGTGTTATTCAATGAAAAAGATGCAGATAAAAAAATAAATAGGCGCTATAGGTCATGCAATAATGCAAGGAACGCGACCAAGAGCAATAATTGCCCCATTGCAATTTGGGCTCGCAGTGTCGGCACATCATCTTACAGGTTCAAAGTATATTGTAGAGCTCTTGAACAGTATTGGTTTTTTGTGTTTCATACACAGAAGTCGAACTGTTTGAGAAAAATTCTGCTATATCTGGCAATGGTGATATAAAACAGGATAGCGTTTCAGATAGTCCGTTTATACAGTACGTTACTTACAATGTGGTTCATAATTTGTGTACCATAGACGGGCAAGGAACATTTCACGGCATGGGGATGATTGCTTGCGTCACCCCAGGGAAGTTTGGTAATAAACCAGTTAAGCGCCAGGTTGTGTCCTCAAACGAACTTTTTGCTGCAGGAAAAGTAGAAATTTCCTACTACCGACCACCAGCAGCAGACGAACGCACGCCGTTACAATTAGAAGAATTGGTTAAATGGACCCCAACAGATTGCACTGTCAGATTAACTTTGCTTGCGCAGATCACATGGCCCTTACGATGTCAAGGACCTGAATGGTCGGGATTTATGCATATGGTGAGATAAGGTGAATATCCTGGGAAATCTTCGGTTATATTTTTGCCAATGATAGATACTGTAGAATCTGGTAAATAAGCGCATATTCGAATATTAGCGCATATCAAAAGTAAGAGCATACGGCCTTACCGTTATTCCGTATGGGGTAATAAGCGCATGTCATGCCATTGCAATAATTTTGTCTCGAAAGTAAGCGCATATCCGATTACTGGTAAACAAACAGTAGATACAGCAAAAAGACGTTATTAACGGTATTATACCATGATAATTTTTTGATAAATACAGGTGACAATTGTTCTTACCTGTTGAATAGCCGATGGGTGTTAAAAGATTTTAACGTCTATTGTCTGATTAAACGATAATTGTTTACGATAATCTTGCTTTTTGAATAGAAAATGTTTTCAGTAAATGAAAATAAATGTTTGAATACCAGAAACGTTTTTTTGCGTTGTCATAAGAGTTTGCCATTCTTTTGTAAATCTGTGAAAAGAATATGGATAAAATGCTACAATCTTAGTGTTGAACAATAATTGAATGGCCCGAGAGATTGAACATTATTAATTTTGCAAATTATGTAATTCATTATGTACAAATACTGTATGCCTATGCAATAAAAGGAAGTAGTTCACTGCGCACGTTTTACTTTCGTTTTCTCAACCAAGGTAGGAAATGTTAATATTCCTAATGTATCAAAAAAATACACTGCTTGTCTATAAGCGCATATCAAATGTAAGCGCAAAGTCTTGGCTTAAGTATAAGCGCATATCAAAAATAGGCGCATAAAAGTGTCACTAAAATTATTATAAGCGTATACGCTTATTTACCAGATTTTACAGTATGTCACCAGGGGATATGTCGTGTATTTACACAACGTTGCAGTACATTGGGCATCATGCCAAGCGATAAAATTAAACGGCCATTGTAACATTTGATCAGCCATTGTACTGGAAAGTAGTGACTGTAGTTGCAAATGAAAACACTTATAGCCCTCTATAAGCAATTTTAGTACGACTTGGTGGTTTTCATTGTATCAGGAGCTTCTTAGGATGCATTGGTCAGGTGATGTCAGGCTCTGGTTTAAGAAAATTGTTGGAAACAATATATGCACCCAGTACTATTCCACACATGATGAGCGGAAAAGCAGTTTCAAGAGCGATGAGACCTCACTTTCTAGCAAGCAATGCATTGAATGGTCTGCTAATGTGACAATATTTTGGAACTCAGTATGACGCAGTGACAACACACGACGAGACAGAAAAGAACCATGAAGAAATACTGACCCGTGAAAACAGCAACATACAACAGAAAGAAATGATTACCCATAAAGACCCGGAGATGACGTCTGAAGAAATTATGACACACGAAGATACGGAGAAATCTAAAGAAATGATGACACATGAAGTCACCGAAAATTCTGAAGAAATGAAGATAATTGAAAGCTCAGAAAGGTCTGAAGAAGTGATGACACTTGAAGACACGGAAAAATGCGAGGAAATAATGACAAACAAAGACACAAAGAAATCTGAAGGAATGGTGACACACGAAGACAGCTACATGCATCATGAGGAAATGATGACACATGAAGACACTGACAGACAGTTTGATAGAATGGATGTCAATTTGACAGAGTCTTCTACAGTAGAAAACATAAACATGTCAAATACAGATTCAATACAGTCAGATTTGAACAACAGTATGATGGAAAACAACGCGGCTCCAGTTCGTCTTAATATGAAAGACCTAGTAAGATATTATGAGCAACTTGTATCTTGAAATACCAGTGCTGACACTGTCTATCAGAATGAACTTCTGGATTACGTAGAAAGGGAGTACATGCAGATTAGACAAGATATTAAGAAATATCCAACCGCTGCTTTATGGATTCAGTATTTAGAAATGACTGATATACTGCAAAAATTCATTGCAGCTGAAAGAACTGGATTCTGGGAACTTGGTTAGCAGGCCATGCAGGAAATGTTACCTTATTTTGCTGCGGCCGGACATAATTTGTACTTGAAGTCTGTCTATTTATACCTACAGACAATGCTGAACCTTCATGAAAGTCATCCAGCTGTACACAATGCTTTACTTCAAGGTTATCATGTTGTGAGACGCAGTGATAGGTATTTGGCAGGACTTTCTCTAGACTTAGTTATCAAGCAGACCTGTCCTCACGAGGTCGGTAAAAAGTGCAGGAGGGATGACACGAGGTAAAGGCATGAGTGAGCAGCAACGCACCCAGTGGCTTCTCTCAATGCCTTCATGCATTGCTATAAACAAAGCAATGCAGGTGTTTTGTGGGAAGGAATTCCATACAAGTGAGCAGCATAAAGATAGTGGAAATTCGCGAATTTTTAGAGATCGAAAGGATACGCAGACCTCAATGTCACGCTTGGAGGAACGAAATCCTTTTAGAGAAGATACCCTTCTCTTCAATATTGAAACAGGTGTTACATCGCATTCCAGCGTGAATGCATACAAAGCAGTACAAAGAGGTACAGAAGTTTTATCAACAATGGTTGGACAAAACGTTTTCGACGTAAGCTTTAAAAGAAATCCAAAAGCACTCACTCTAGATGCAGCACAACAAATCAAGATTAACGACGAGCCACTAAAGGTTGATCCACAACTGCTGTTCCAACGGTTGACGATAGCAGCACAGAGATTTAGTGACGATCTTCCAGATGTATTTACCTATGAATTATATGGTTTGCCTTCCTCATTATTTGCTCACGATGGACTTATAAGAGAGTCACAGAAATGGTTACTTGCTGAGGCAATATGGGAAGTTGGAGATTGCAGTCATAATGGAAACCTTAATGATGAAAGAGTGTCAGGTTCGTACTGGATGAAGGCTCCTTGTTACATCAAGTACCTTGAAAGGCTGGAATGCTGTTTTCCGAAATTTGTGAATCTTATATTCGATATATATCAAACAGACATCCGAATGCAGTCATTGTATTTGATGGATATACTTTCGGCCCATCTACAAAAGATACTGTACACTTGAGACGAACACGTGGATTCACTGGACCGAAGGTGTATATCACAAAATCAACACCATTAGCATTTAAGAAGGAAATTTTCTTGTCAAATTTAGAAAACAAGCAAAATTTCATATTTTTGCTTGCTCAAGAACTTGAGGAGAATGGATATGATGTAGTTCATGCGAAAGGGAATGATGATGTATTGACAGTGAAATCTGCTCTAGGTTTAGCCGAAACAAATGATGTTGTCATCATAGGCGAGGATACAGATATATTGGTGATTGTGGTGTACCACATATGTTCACGTCACAAATCTGTCGTTTTTAAGCCTGCAGCCAGACAAAACGCTTCAAAAGTTGTCCGAATATGGGACATCCAAAAGACCAAACAAATACTTGGCAAACAGATAAGTGGGATATTACCAGTTCGTCATGCACTATCGGGTTGTGATACGACATCTCATATGATCGGGATCAGCAAGGGGGAAACACTGAAGGCATTTCGCTCAAACGAAATAATACGTAACCTGGCAGATGATTTTCTCAAAAAAAAAAAAAAAAAAAAAAAAACAGACAAAGATGCAATTATCGACATTGGTGAGCGGATACTAGTGTCATTATATAGCGGGTTGTCCACTGAGAACCTGAATTTATTGCGCATCATGAAATTTTCCAAAAAAGTAATGTCTAGCACAAGATACGTTCAAGTTAGCACATTGCCACCAACAGCAGATGCCGCCAAGTATCACACTTTAAGAGCGTATTTCAAAGTCCAGGAATGGATATATGTAGACAGCG
>NW_026461517.1:0-2990 GCF_021730395.1 Mercenaria mercenaria | reverse complement strand
ACTCAGACCTGTCGCCAGTGGAGTGGGGATTTGAACTGAAAGGAAAGAAGATGATGCCAATTATAACAGACCGACCCCCGCACCAGAAAAACTTTTGAAAATGGTTAAATGTAAATGTAAACAACAGTGCGACACAAAAAGATGTACATGTAGGAAAAATAAACTAGAATGTTCTTCCGGATACTCAGAGTGTCGTGATATTAGCTGCACCAATGTAGCCAAGTTCAACGATACAGACGCTGACCTGGAATAAAACCGTGACCATTATGAGTCAATTGAAGTGTAACAAAATTGAGTTACTGATAGAAGGTGGTGTCTATAGTGTATTTATAAAAATAAAAGAACAGGACAAGGGACTAGTAAAACATTAAATATAAACTGTTTAAATTTACCTACTATTAAAATGTTTCCTGTTTACTGATTTTCGTCCAGACACTTTATGAATTATGATATTTGTGTCGAGTGTTTCTCAAATGTTTCCATTGGACCTTTAAAAGACCAACGTATATGGTTCAAGGCCATTGTGTAATGTAACCGAGGTATCAGTTTACATTTAAAAAATATTTCTATGTATTTTCATGAAGGATGTGTACAACTGTTGTACACTTTTGTTAAACATTGTAATTGTTACTTTAGAAAAAATGTTCCTTATTATGCTATGAAATTACCCCACCCCATTTTGATTTAAATGCCAACAGTCTCATATAATGATTACTTTATAGTAGGTTTTAAATAACAAACATATTGCACGTGTTTTGGACATTATTAAGTATTCCATCGAGTGTTGTCAGTAAATTTTTTTGCCATTTTACCATATGAAATCACCCCACCCATTCTTATATGTTTCTTTTTGACCTTTAAAATGTCAACTGGTATGTTAAAGGTCATTGTGTAATGTAACCTATGTATCAGTAAACAATTTACAAAAGTTTCATGTATTTGTATTAAGGATGTGTAAAAGTAATATTAACTAATGTACAGAGATAGAAAGGTGTCCTTACCATGTATGAAATTACCACACCCAAATTAAATATTTAAATGCCGTCACGTACATAGAATTATTAATTTATATTTAAATAAGAATAAAATTTTAAGTTGTAGGTAAATTACACCATTTTATGTGTTTTGGACATTATTATGTATTTCATCAAATGTTGTCAGTTACTTAATTTTCTTGTGCCATGTTGTCATATGAAATTACCCCACCCACTTTTGATTTTATGTACAAAAGTTATAAATAAAAATTGTTTTCAAATTAAAATTGCATTCTTATTAGTTCAAGGCATAAAAGTATAAGATATAGATACATAATAAAGTATATTATCCGTAGAATTGATTGTAAAATGAGATATGTGTGTAATTTTGAGTTTTCAAATTAGAAAAATAAAATCTTAAATAACCATCAATTTGACTTCGAATTTTATACTATTCCGCAATCTAGATTTTTCTAGACTTTTAATATGTTAAGCAGGATGGTTTCAGGATTTAAAATCGCTTAAAACATTTTCTGTTGCAATTTGTTTGAGGTCGAGGGTGTATTTGAGCCAGAATGACCTGACTATCATGTTTACACGACAGGTATAGCTTGCAAATGGTGGACCTTTATTTGCCTTTCATTAATAAAAATACATTAATTACTTTGAGAGAATAAATCAAGTTAATGCTTGCTATGGGTGGACCATTATATGTTTTTAAACAATCGACAATTACACTCATTAGTTCAAGAGAACAAAACAAGTTAAATAATACATTATTTAAGTATGTATCAATTAAATATTTGCCATTTAGCATTGAATATGTACGTAACATATATCATTTAGTTTAAACGCATTTTGCAGTTGGCATTAATATATCAAATTGGCAATTAGTATGACACTTCCAACTTTCACAGATACCAGATTCTAATCTTAAATAATTGATATTAAATGCTAAATGTCAAAAGTGAAGAGACAAATGGTTAGTGCAAAATGCTATTAGTTACATGCTCATTGCCAAATATTGACTGTCAAACGAATAATGCTTATTGCTAATTGCGAAATGCAACCAAATAAATGCCAAATGCTTATTGCTAAGTGCTATCTTTAGATAAAGGGCTGATGAATAAATCCTTTAAATAATCATTGGCCTCTTTTCATACCGTTGGTCCTAATGAAAACGTTTTTCTAAACATTTTAAAGTAAACAGTTTCAGTTCCATGTTCATTTGAATGGTGGAACATGTTAATGCTTCGAACCAGACAGACAGAACATCACATGTTTTCACATTATTAAAAGTAACATTTATTAGTTTTAAGATACAGATCATTAACTCAGTAAGTGATAGAACTTTGACGAATGACATTTATCATTTAGCAATTTGAAATTAAGCATTTGGCATTTAGCATTTTATGTTGGCGTGTACAACCTGACCGATACTGCGTTACTTTGGAAAAATAATGACGTAACGGAGAGTGACGAGAAAAATGACAATTTTTATTATGCCGAAAGGAAAACATAATGTGCTGTCATACTTTATAATGTACCAACATAACCATTTTAACATATCTGGGCGCTAAAATAATCCCGCTGCATATTGCACAACGTTTCTCCTAACAAACAAAATGAAGCAAATACTTATAGATTTATATACTGCAACAATACGCCAACAAAATGCGCCTTTAGAGATGAATCAGTAAAAATGTGAAAATTGTAAAAGAGGGTGAGGATAGAGGAGGTTATGAAAACAGATGAAAATGTTTCCCGCAAAATTGTAATAGTCTAGAATGTTTTCGAGCACTCTGATTGGCTGGCGCATTATATATGCATAAAACAACTAAATCGTAACAATTGACCTAGGGATAACATCACTAAATCTCGAGCACCTTTATGCACTAAGACACTAAAGTGTACAAACGCACATACTAACCTTTATCGACATACAATCTATAAATTTGTGACATAAAGCATTTGATATGTAGCATTTAACATTAAGTATCTGGCATTTAGCATTAA
>NW_026461516.1:0-74253 GCF_021730395.1 Mercenaria mercenaria | reverse complement strand
CTATGACCATATTCAGCGTAATATTACCGACGTTGACTGTTATTTTATTTGACACGTTCCCAATTGATTTGATATATAAAAGATATTCATTTTCACTGTCTGAGGATGTTTCATTTTCAAGTGATCAAACTTTCTGTTTTGGTTGTATCTTTTTCCTTTTAGATTTACGCTTTACTGCAAAATGTCCAGTAAAGCCACATTTTGTACATGCTGCACGTGCTGCTGGGCAATTTGGGTCCTTAGCCACTTGACCTCTGCGGCCACAGCTGTAACATTCTACAAGGGTTGGCGGTGCCTGTTGACGAAATCTGCCTCTACCTCTGTTCGTACGTTGGTGTCTTTGACGCATAGTCGATTGTTTCAGTTGATACGTGGTGTCATCCTTTTGTTGCTGTCGTGTACTTTGATTTTCCATTTTTGTGGCACTATCTTGTGCACGTTCGAACGTATATGACAGTTCCAAAACTTTTTCTAATGTTAAATCTTTATGACTGAGAAACTTTCTGCGTAACGTTGCAGATGTGCAAATTTTCAATAATCTGGTCTCGTTTTCTGTCATTTGCGTCATTAAAGTTACATGAAATACTTGTTTTAATCGCTTAGCAAAGTCCTGGATATTTCATTCTGTTTCTGTTTTTCTGAATTGAATTTGTGCCGTTCATATGATACATTGAGTTTTGGCTTGAAATAATTATTTAATGCATCAACTGCGGCGTCAAAATGATTGTCATTACCAGTATTGTCCAGTGTTTCAAAAATCCCTTGCACTTCCTGTCCTACCAGATGCAGCAGTAGTGCTCGTTATTGTGATTTATCCGTGACGCCCGAACCGACAACGAAGTATTGAAACTATTTCAGCCATTGCTCCCATCTGCTTGGCAAGCTACTAGTGTCTCCTGTCATATTAAAGTGTTCCACACTAGGTACAGATAATGCTTTTGCCATTTTCTATTGTTCACTTTTTTTAACCCTTTCAAGAATTTAATCCAATACGGAATTTAATCCAGCACACATCTTTTTTTAGGAATTTAATCCACAATGTTTTGTCACGGAATTTAATCCAATATATTTTTTCTTTCCGGAATTTAATCCAAAATTTAAAAACTCATTGATATCCCATACTCGTCGCTATTTGTTTTGTTTGTATCTAGGTGGGTTCTCATATTTTAATAAATAAGGTAAAATAAACTAATAAACATTTATTCATTCTTCATTCATACATATAGACGTGTGTGCATTTCTAACGCCCGTCACAGAGAGCCTGTGATTTAACCAAGCATACTACATGTAATATGATACACTAGCATATACAACAATTACCTGACAGACATTGTTGTTTATTACCTAAATTAGATCATTTTAACAGCAATGTTTTATTCTGTTGTTATTCTACTACATTATTTTCTTTTTTGTACCTACATTTGCAATTAAAAAACATGCCAAAAAATTAAAATGAAACAATGAAATGTAGCAATAAGATGATTTTAAATGACTGTTTAGATTTGAATAATATGTTCATAGCTGGGAAATACGATTTTTAATATATCGGCATAATTGGGACTTTACAAAACTGGTGTCAATAGAACCAACGTGTCTTGTAAATTGTAACAATAAATGAATGTTCAATCTTCCCGTTTTCTCTTGCGTGCGAAAAAAGCACATGTGCGTTAAATGCAGCTTATTCAATAAATATTTAACTATACTCCTTTGTTTTACAGGCAGTCCAAGAAACGTTAAAATACTTTGCATCCAGGGAAGAGAGTTCTGGAACATGTGAGATCGTTTCTTTGTTAATAGTGTGTGAAACAAGCACACTGCGCCAAGAAAATGTAACCGAATATGATCGGTTTTGCTCCGACATAATTTCAGCAGCACTGAAATCATTTAACATGGAAATAGATGCTGACAATGTCATCATAAATCCGAAAGAGTACGTTCTTGGCAGCAAGATCTCTGACATTCTGGAAAAAAGAGTCATGCAATGCTTTCTTTGCGTGAGAACACAATTACAGGATTTAATCAGACTCAGTTACAGACATGTTTCCGCAGACTCGATAGATATTCTATATTCGGAGCAACTAATAACCTCAATACAGGGATTTCTGAAAAATGGATTAGGCTTTGTAGATATACTAGAGACCAGAAAAGATGAACCTTTCATAGACACGGTACTAGGCAATTTAATTCAAGTTATTCGATGTGCTCTTATAGCTCCATTGTCTGCAAAATACGGTTTATCGGAAGATGCATGCAATCGCTTAGCTCATGAATTCAACTTCGAAAGCAGGCTGATCAAAAGTGTCTCAAAAACCACACGCTACCATCTGTCGGAGCTAGAAAAGCCTTGTGAAGAAATGTTTAAAGCTACAAAACTTGGTAACAAATCGCACCACTTTCCTGGCAGAAGTTTCGTATTTATTGCATATCCATTGCGTAAAGATATCCAGGCTGTCCTCAGGGAGTTTGAAAGAGTTATATATTGCGCTGGGCGTATTGCATCTACGATGAAGAAGATGTTGTACGAGATCAGCGGATATCTCTACCGCTCTGTCATTAAAGAAGAAGCCGATATGAAAAAAATGCAAGTTGCTATACCAGCATTACTACGGGAAAGCATTATGGCGTATGTACATTGCTTCATTTTTTAATTGCTTCAACATTGGACTATGACTTAATGAGTTAGAACGAGAGTTTCAAACTTGATCTGTATAGGTGTATTGTATTCATCACTTATTTTATTTTATTTATTTATTTTTTTTTTGGTGGGTTGGGGGGGGGGGGGGTTAATATTTCCACAAGCAAACTCATTTTCTAATTGAAATAACTGATTATTTTGTACGAAAATGTATCACAGACAAATCCAAAATTTTAACCCATTTATAATTAAAGAAATCTTAAAAAAGTGAAAGTTAAATATCAGTTCTTAAGTTGTAATATTTACAAGTCCAACATCTCCTGGGTGGCTCCGAAAAATTTCTACCACAACATTGACAGAGTTTAAACAATATCGAAAGTTGATACATATGAGTATTTACTCATGTTACAGTGGGTAGATTTTAGTGATCATCCATATTTTGGACATAAAGCAGTTAGACATTAACACACGTACTTAATCAAAAGAAACTGTTTAATGTCACAAGTTTGAAAATAAACATCCTAAACACAATCCAATCAATATCAATTTTCGACCGTCAACATCGTGAGAGAATAAAAAAATATTACCAAAAAATTTAAGCTGTATTTTTATAACAAAAATTTGAATATTTACATTTGACATAATTATTAAATTGAACATCGTATAGAAGGAAAATGGCAGCCCTCTGTCAATGTAAAATGTCCTTAACACCACACAAAAAGTTGCGGATGTGCTACGTATTGCACAGTGCTGAAATGGCGATTCTGCATGTATACAGCTTCGTTACGGATTGATAAAATTTGCAACGAAACGAAAACATGAACCTTAAGAATATATTGGATTTTTTCTTCTAACATGGAGACATGGTTTTGAATTTTTATCAAATGTTTAACAACGTTGATTAAAAAAGGGGAAAAAAACACAATAAAGCGATATATTACGGTATAGGCAGTGTTATAGTATTAGAAACCTGTCACCTAACAAATTCAAAACCAACACTTTTCATTTAAGAAACAGCCCTTGAAAGGGTACATTTTCAAACTATTACCTGTATAAGACTAGAGAAACTAAACTAAAACAGAAATGTAGCATTTATACAAAATCTGTATATAGAGTAAATATTGGAGCATCTGGTAACGGAAGTGATAATGCGTTATGGAAACTGTGTAACATACATAGGCCTTTCTTCAAACTGATGTGTGTAATAGATTAATGAGAATAATAATATAAAAATGTTAGGGCTCTTTAGTAACAGTTCAAGTGATACATCCCTCTCAATAAGAAGGGCTTCTACCCATCAAGGGTCACCATCAAGAATCTTGAACATTTCTTGAATTCCCTATCTTTTCTAAATAATAATTTACTATGTAAACGTCTGTTTTCTTTTATCGTTCTTACATCTTTGACGCATGGTACTTTGCATTTGTTACTATATTTCCCTGATTCAGTAAGGGAATTTTTCAGAACTTATCATGAGCCATGTCTTATACAACGCAGCTATTCATATGTCTCTTCTGGCACACACATTTCTGTGATTTGTCAGCAACAGTTGAATTTGCATTTTTCGATTACTATTCTGATAGTGTTTGTCGTCCATTCTCGGAACAATTCCAGCTCACTGAATAGTGTTAGTAAACGTTTTCTTACTAACTTGTTATAGTCTGTCAAATCAATGTTTCGGACGTTCAACTTCCACCAGTTTCTGTTGGATAATAAAATCTGTAAAGATCATTTGAAAGCAAAGAATGCAGTCACGCAGAATATTAGTAGACTTGGTTTGATTGAGTCTGTTCAAATCGTTTAAGTTATATAACTATAGCTATATCTTCTCTGACATGGAAAGAAATAGTAAATTTGCCAACAAAAAAGAAATTCAGAAAACCCTTATTACTATACAACAAGTCTAAGAATACCTTATTTGAACTACATATATAACAAAATGTCTTTGTAACCTCCGTAACATAAGATCTCCTTCGAAACAGAATAAAACTTTTGGTCGTCAAATGCACATTTTTTGTATCAGATTCTAAGTATAACAAAATGACGAGGACATTACTGAAACCAAAAAGAGTCATTTTAGGTGCAGTAACTTAACAAGGACAACTTCAATGCAGTAAGACAAACTATCTCACCTCCATTACAGTGTTACGGCAAAAATCAAGTTCTGAATCCCTTTCTTACTGAGAAATTAGTCAAAAAAATATATATTTCTTCAATCTGAGTGAGTTTTGTCATGTCTCTTTGGCCAAAAATTCATGTATGAAATTTGAATGTCGAAATGGAATTTACAAACATGTTATCTCTTCCGAAACAGACATGTTTAAATAGGCATATTTATTGCACTGTATTTTATGTATTGTTTGGCGCTCAAACTAAATTGGAAAAACAGAGAAAACACTTTCAAGCACCGTAAAACATGATCACATGCCCATCATGTATTAGAATTATTTTTTATGTATGTTTATAAACTTACCTCATTTAATTGAAATACTGTTCCATCAATAATCTTCAAATTACACTTAAAAGTCTTAGCAGATGAGCCTCTGCTTCCTCTGAGTGAAACATGAGAAAAGCTTTTTTGTGTGTTTCCGTATTTCAGTAGGCAGTTAGATCAGCTAAAATGTTATGTTACGGAAGGGATAGGTTACGGAAGAGATAAAGTTATTTGAATATTCGATACCATGATGGCATATACTGAAAAAAGCATTCTTATTGATTCATTTAATGTTCATTGTATATGATAGAAACACAGGGAAAACCCCATTGTTATCTTGTATATGTGAAGAAGGGGGATAAATTTTAAATCGCGACAAAATATAGATGAACTGGAAAAATTAATATCAGAAAACTTTTCCCATCGGAAAATAAGTAAGGAGTTATTTAAATAATGTAAAATCATTTGACGACAGTTTATGTCACTTTTGCAACATCGTGTTATTGATATTAGTTCATGTTACGGTAGGTGAGTATTGTTTTTGGCGACATTTGAATGTACGACCAGGATAAATACATTTTGTGTTTAAATCATTGAAAATGTCTATCAGCAGTTACAATAAACCCTCCTTCAAAATACTACATGTAGTTTTGATGCAAAGTTTTCCAGTGCTTTTAACAGAGTTATTATTGGGTTCAGTATTCTTGGCGACATGGCAGAAATAAGGAACCTGCTTTTAAATCGCATCTTATTGCACACAGAAAGTACAAAAATAGATCGACTGTTGGTAAAGAAATATAAATCATATGAACTGGCTTATGTAAGAATCTCTTTTCAAAGTATTTTTTCATCACGTGTTTATTATAGATGAACAAGAATTCAGGCGACAAGGACTTTTCTAAAGTGGGTCATAATTTTGGTTTTGGCTGATCAATGCTGATTGAATCTAACTCACATAAAACTCACATACATGTTCAATCTATACAAGTTCATTTTAGTTTGCGCTAGCTCTATCTATGGCCGATAATATAATATTATGCGGCTTTTCTTAGAGAAAGAGTTCAACGTTTTATTTTGATTATTTGAATTTTTTCTATTTATTTATCCTAACAGAAAGCAACGTTGTTTTTTTCACAGTTGATTGCTTTCTGTATACTTGTATCTTAACCTAATGCTAGAAATACGCACAAAATGCACGATTGAAAGTTACATTGTTATTTATGCAGTCAACTTTGATGTTGCGTTTAAATTTACTTTTCTATTTTGGCTGGTAACAATAATATCGAGACAAAGGAAATAGGAGAGTTGTGATCGGCCAAATGCATAATATTCCTCGTTGTTTGAATTTAAGGTAAACTAGACAAAAATTTCAAATTTGAGAACATGAACAAGTACTACATAATTATTGTTTATGCAAACATTAAGCTAACAAGCTAAATTGTACTAACAGTATTGTGTATTATGTTTAAAAAGTGCATGTTGTATACATGTATAGCTAAGCATAGTATAAAAATTGTACATTTTTTTTTCTACAGTCGGCTGGTACTGCATAACATTTAAATATGATTGTAGCTCTATGTAAACAAGTAATTTACAGATCAGCTCACGCGGAAAACCCACTTTCCGTTTTTCCTCGAAGGAAAAATCTTGCATAGCGAGGAATTCCTCCGAGTACTGCCTAATTCTGACTCGGAGTACCGACTGTTATAGTTTTATTACTTTAGCGGAATTTCGTCGAGTCACTCCGAGAAATTACTTGACGGAACTCCGAGTCGAAATTACACAGGTAACACTATAATGATTTCCGGTATTTTATGGCCACTCCGCGCGACTCCGAGTCTGTAATAAACAATAAATCGGTCATTTCGAGTGCCGCGAGATGATTTGACGAAACTTCGAGTCAGTATTTACATGGACGGATTGTTTTTTTTTTATATAATTAGCTTGTTCTTTTAATTGAATGTATGAAACTGTTGTGAATTTTGATACTGAAATAGTTTCCGACCATGCGAATTAGATTAAGACGTATATTAATGTATAATAAACTAAATTATTAATCATACAAAATTAATCAAACTTTAATTAAACGAATTAAATTTAGGAAAACAGTCGTGTAGTAATTTATGCACTTAATTAAGAATAATTTATAAATAGATAAACTTTAAAATAACACCCGCTAAAAGTAATTGTTTAGTATGATATTGAAAAACATGCGAATTAGATTTAGAAGTAAATTTATGTAGAACGGACTAAATTATTAATCATATATAATTAAACGAATTTCCAAATGAGAGCCGTTTAAGGAAACTGCTTTGTTAAATTTTGATATAGAAATAATTTCTGACTTTGCGAATTTAATTTAGAAATCAAGTCATGAAAATGCACTAAATTATGAATAATTTATAACTAGATAAATTTTAAAAATACGCCCGCTAGAAATGTAAATTGTTAAGTATTAAGAATTACATAAAACTAAACAAAATTTCAAATAACTGCCGTTAAAAAATAGTGATTTGTTAAATATTATATTGAAATAGTTTCTGACAGTGCAAATTAGATTTAGAAATAAATTGATGTAAAACGGACTAAATTAGAAACTATGTAAGACAAGATAAACGTTAAGATAATGGCTGTGAAAGAAAAGTGACCTTTATTAATTAATGAAAATTATAGGAGAAATGATTAATTTTCATCATGAAAATGGTCTTTCTTTAATTACTTCATTTGGAAGGAATTATCAATACGATAAAAAAATACTACAGCCGTATCCACTCAAAAAGTGATAAAATATCATAAGTAAACAGAAAAAAATGGTTTATTTTAAAGTAGGATAAAATACTACAGTATTATTTTTATTTAGAAATACTGTGTTATTTCGCCTATCACTATGTAAAATATAATCACCCTACTCCTATTAATCTGAAATCTGTCCTCGAAGTTACTTTAAGGCCCATTTAAATTTGTATAGGTAATTAATTATTCGTCTCGGAGTCACTTGAAGGAATTCCGTCAAGTGACTTGAAACAAAAGAAAGCAATATAGGTGTGTATTCCGCTAATTGGATTTCATCTCGAGTCACTTCGAGGATTTCCTTCGAGTGACTTCGCATAAATCCTCGGAGTCAGATAGCGAAATTCCTTGACGGAAAATGGCTGACTCGAAGAAACTTCGAGTCGGAGCCTTGGTACTCGTTTTGGCCATCCTCCGAGGATCGAGTAGAATGGGTTTTCCGCGTGAGCTGATCTGTATATATTTGGTAAAGTATGGTCAAGTGAAATATATATGTTGACTTTTTTTTACGTTTGAAATTGATACCTAAAAAGAAAATATTTATGTGAAATATAGCCATTGAATATCTTCAACGTACGAAACTGGTGAAGGGAAAATAAATCTTGTATTATACATAGATATATGCATTTCTCAAATATGTTCCAATTACTCACTTAGTGTTTTCTTTCCTTTTAAACAGAATTGATGGTGTATTTGGTATAGGAACTATCTATGGGCAACTAGAAGTTCATCTTAAGAATATGGAACATGAGAGGGAAGCAGTAGTTCAGAGAAAGGTTTGTGAAATGATTAATAATTTCAAATTCACCCAGCCATACCGAGTGGTCAGAGTTTTGCAAGAGCCGGAGAAGTTTTGCTTCGAGACTGGATATCATATTGAATATCTAAGAGATGTGGCATTTCATCTTTCGGGTACTTTGGGTGGTTTCGTCTATGATGGCGATGGTAATCTATACGGGCTGACTTGTGCTCATGCGCAACAATATGTCTTAATTAAAAATGGTATATTTCCAAATGATGACAACCGTTCTTTGATTGACATCGCTGCAGTAAAAGTATTAGGGAACATTCAACAGCGATGCAGTATTAACCTCAAAGATGAAGACGGAAAGAAGAAGCCCACAGAGTTGTGTAAGCCCACAGAGCTATACACAAAAGCGCCAAATGAAATTGTTACAGAACAGGCATACAAATATGGAGCTGGTTCAAATCTTACAAAAGGCATCATATGCTCGGCCGACTTCACCATCCGTCTTGGTAGAGCTGAGAGCGATCACCTTGTTCTGATAGATTGTCTTCCTGGAAGTGATGACGGCCCATATGCTACAGAAGGGGACAGTGGCTCTATTACCTGCATTACTGATGTAGGTAAACATGCTGTCAAAATAAAAGCAGTCTCAATGTTATGCCATGGACGATATTTAATAGATGACAGTGAATTATGTGTCACATTTTTGTTGCGTAAAGGGTTAGAGAAATTGCAAAAGTCAGCCGGTGTAGAACTGATACTGCCAGCAGATAAGAGCTAGTGACTAAGTGACTTTCAATTAGGAAATGTAGCTTAGGAACATGACATTTTCTGTTACATTTCAGCTCACCTGAAGGGTGAGCTGTTAAAACAGATCGATGTTCAGGCGATCGAATGTCATTGTCCGTCTACAGATTTTCTTCTGAAACTGTCAGTTGAAGTGTCACAAATTTTGGTCTGTATTTGTGCAAATGGTTCCACTGGAAGCGTTTAAGGCACTTCCAGAGCTACCAATATGAAGACTTTCAGACAACTTTTTTCCACCAATAAACTGATGGGTCTTTTCCAAACTTGGCCTGTATCATCCTTGTATGATTCTTATTTCGATTTTAATCAAGTTTTTCTGCTTGAGTCCTTTTACGTTTCACCAGAGCTTAAGGTAGTTCTGCACGTTAGGATCGAAATTTATTTTACAATGTAGAATTTGATTAAACTCTGATTTTTCAAAACTAAATAAAAACTATATATGAAAATTCAGCAAATAAAAAAGATCGGGTCGTGTGCTTGATATTTTGCTAGACTGATTTGAAAAATTTCGACCTCACGCAAGTTTTCATAATGGGAGTCTATGGGAAAAACGCAATTTTCAAAACACTTTCGCGAATAAAAATATTTCTACAATGTAGATTTTAATGAAACTTCTCACAGTCGTAAATAAACATATGGCTTATAATATGATGAAATAAAATGTATAGGTCCGTGTGCTTATTTTCGAGATATTTGTCTACGATTAGAGTGAACCGCCTATTTAAAGCTAATTTTAAGACATTATTTTGAATCATTTAACGTGCAAGATGTTTTAATATCATATTTTAACTTTAGAAAGAAAGTAACAAAACTCCAACTGAGACGTCCTTGTATGGACCTGTTTGAGGTATTTATAAATGCTTGCACACCAATTACTTCCTTTTAGGGGCATCCCGAGCTAAAAAGTATCGCCCTTTAAGCAACGTCTGATGAACCACTTGATGTCTGTTGTATCCTTGATTGGACCATGTTCAGGTTTATTCTTGTAGTAATGAACTTCTCGGTGGATCTACGAAGAACTTGGTCTGTAACATTCTTGCATGAACTTCTTTTGAGTTTATTTAAATTATTTCACTTCACCCCATTTAGGGACTGCAAGAGCTTTAAATAGACAAAAAACCTTTAAACAGCCTCTGTTCATCAACAATTCGATGGATCTTCCCCGAACTTAGCATGTAGCACCCTTGGTTAAACCTCTCCTAAGTTTGTTCCACGAATACCCATAACTGCATTTTAGGGCGTCCAGGGAAAAGAAGAAAGCATATTAGATAAACGGATGTTCGCCAAACTTGGTTAGAAAAAATGTCAAAGGAACAAAGTATTCCTAAGGTGAGCGGCTTAGGCTCGTTAAGGAATATATGGAAATGATTCTGCTTTTTACATATGAAATTAAATCCTTAACTTGGCTATGTTATCCATAACATATACACAAATATGGATCCGAAATTTTGATACTCTGTTATGTATGGTGTTCTGAAATAACAAGTCAACGATAGACATTTTATAAAAGTATTTCATTTTGTTGTCCGTGCAATTTCTGTCGCTTACATGTCAGCAAGAAAAAAACAACAAAAGAAAACAACATAAAATAAAACAGGTGGAAGCTTTTGACACGTTGGCAGGTTTTAAAGCACCATAATTAAGTGAAGTCACTCAATATACATTTAGCGTGAAAATGATAAAAATCTTTTTCTTCTATATAACCCTCCGCTGTAACACCTTGGCCTTTTTAATATTGTTTTGCTTGTGTTGTGTTGTATTGTGTTGTGTTTTACTATAGTGTAGTGTATTGTATCACATGGAAATGTTGGTTGGAAATTTTAACTGTATTAAATAAATGTATAATTATCAAGTGAATGTATTTCATTGTAATTATATTCGTTTGATCTAATAATTGTGTCAATGTATATAGATGTGATGTTTAAAACCGCTTTAAACTAAGTCATAGTGTAAGCTGAAAAGAGGTACATGTATTTTAACCAAAAAAAAGTTTTATTTCTTAAATGACAAAAAGACGAAGAGAAGTTTAAGAAAACATGTAATGACGCCACCAATCGCATATCGTAGGACACTTTTTGTTGTTGAAATTTTCTTAAATTTCGATTTGTTTACTACAATTTTTTTTCAAATGCCGTTTCATAGTCACTAGAAGTAGTTGCATCATCGTTACATTTTAAGTCCATATAATTACAATTTCAATGGAAAAATCAGAAGTTTTCTAGTTGAAGCTTGTATGTATATTATATTAACAAAACAATACTTGACAGATTTTACGGTTGTACCAGAACAAGTATTGACACATTTTAATTCAGTCATTGATTGTTCATCTCTCGATGTTTAAATGCTTTTATTCTAGTCATGTCTTATTAGCCCTAAATCTGTAATGTATCATATATTTAAGATATAGAAGAAACATATGAAATTTCATCTCAATTGTCAGAAATATTCCACTCAGGCTAATAATTTGTTTCAATTTTAGTGTCAGTATTACATAATTTACATAGAAATGGAGTTAGCCTTGTAATTCTCCTGTTGTTTGAATAATTTTGTTGCAAAACATTATACAATAATTTGTAAATATTTTTTGTGTCATTGTATTTCTTTCAAAACAGTTTCAAATGTTTCAACATATGTTATTACTTTTGCCTGATATATTGTTTGATTGTTAATGTCATAACTATGGTAACAACATTTAGGAAAAGATCCTTTTGAAGCATATATCGCAACCAAGTAACATAATTGGAGACTCTGTTGGATCGTGGTATTGAAATGAAATGTGCAGCACCCATCACGCCTCTTGTCACCGGCTTGAAATCTATTACAGTAAAAATGAAGGTTCTCCCAGAAAATAAATCAACACTGAAAAAATTTATCACACTTCAGAGCCTAAAAACGTTAGCGTTTATACATTTGCTACTACTACATATATAATGATTTTGAACAAGTCTTTTTCTCAGTCTTAGGCATCATGTTACCATATTAATTGTTTCTTTGATTTTTTTATGCCCCCGAAGGTGGGCATATTAAAATCGCACTGTCCGTCCGTCCATCCTTGCGTCCGTGTGTGCGTCCGGTAAATTCTTGTTCGGGTTGTAACTCTTCCATTCATAAAGGGATTTTGAAATAACTTGGCATAAATGTTCACCATAATGAGACGACGTGTCATGCCCAAGACCCAGACAGCTAGCTCCAAGGTCAAGGTCACACTTAGAGGTCAAAGGTTAACATGGTCTGTTTCGTGTCCCGTCTATAACTCTGCCATCCATGAAGGGATTTTGAGAAAACTTGGCATAAATGTTTACCATAATGAGATGACGTGTCATGAGCAAGACCCAGACCCTAGCTCCAAGATCAAGGTCACACTTAGAAGTCCAAGGTTAACAGGGTTTGTTTTGTACCCGGTCCATAACTCTGCCATTCATTAAGGGATTTTGAAATTACTTGGCATAAATGTTCCTCATAATGAGACGATGTGTCATGAGCAAGACCCAGACCCCTAGCTCAAAGGTCAAGGGCACACTTAGAGGTCAAAGGTTATCATAGTCTGTTTCTTCTCCAGTCCATAACTCTGTCATTAATGAAGGGATTTTGAAATTACTTGGCATAAATTTTCCCTATAATGAGATGAGATGTCAGTCGCAAAACCCAGACCCCTAGATTCAAGGTCAAGGTCACACTTAGAAGTCAAAGGTGTTTCTTGTCTGGTTCATAACTCTGCCATTTTTCAAGCGATTTGAAAATAATTCCATACAAATGTTCACCATATTGAGATGTGTCACGCTTATGACCAGGCCTCTTAGGTCAAGATCAAAGTCACAAAATGATACTAGTATGTGATTTTTGCGCATACATCTGTGGCATTCTTGGTACTACTTCGGGGGCATTTGTCACCAGTAGTGACAGCTCTTGTGGTTTTTTTGTGATTTTTTTAATTTTTGTGGCAGGTGAATAAACGTCACAGATCATTTTTGCAATTAAAGAATGATATATAGATACTATATATAGCCATATATAGATACTATATATAGCCATATTGTCCGGATCATCTCTGCCTATTTATTATTTTGGTTTCGGTTTTGTTAGATTGTTACTCAAGTGTTTTGTTAAAATAAAGTAATGTGTACATAAAATGAGTAGAATAAAGGTTTGTAACTACAATTCGACTTGCCTACTGCTTTATATACGCCTTATTACATAACTTATCAGTCAAAGGGCTCATTCATATATTGCATCTTACGTGTGACTACAAACTGTACTCTAAAATCGTTCAATAAAGTGAAATCACTTAAAACTCAATAAGCAATTTACATTGCTTATTCTTGTATACAATTGTTGTTTCTGTCGTTATCCTCACAACACAACAAGTCGTCAAAAATGTGCCGAAAAACCTCTATACACCACATCATGTTGTCTTAAGATATGTCAACGTGTCGAGTTATTAAATCCCGACAAAATAACATTTTATATATGTCAACTTGAAGCAACATGCCTGCCGACATACGTCATGCCGACATAAGGTATACAACGAAACAAGTTGTCAAAAAGCATGACAAGCAAACTCTGTAGAACTTGTCGTGTAATTTTAGCAACTCTACAACGTTATTATACCGACAAAATGATATGTTGTATATGTGAACTTGATGTATGTTGGCAGGAACGTACTAAAAGTCGACATATATAATATATTATTTTGTCGGCATAATTATGTTGTAAAACTGCATTAATAACACGACAAGTTGACATATCTACATAGGTTTGTTGTCATGCTTTTTGACAACCTGTTGCGTTGTATACTGTATGTCGACATAAAGTATGTCGGCATGCATGTTACTTGAAGTCGACATATATAACATGTTATTTTGTCGGGATTTAATAACTCGATATGTTGACATATTGTAAGACAACATGTCGTGGTGTATAGAGTTTTTGTATGGAAGCGTTAATTGACCCCCGAGTTGACGTGAAAATGACGGACATGTCAGGATAGATTATCTCGACATATCGTGTTATATCGTGGTATCTCGAAAATTATTAAGACGACACGCCAGAACTGATTCTTGTCTTGTTGACAAAGTTTCTACCACTGGTCATAATTTATGCTACGATTACCTAAATTTACTCGATTGTTGACATAACTGGTGTCATACAAAATTGTTTCACACAGGAAAATAGGACGGCATGCTACATAATCAAATAGACATCATCCAAAAATTATGTAAATATGTGAATAACGTTCTAATTTATGTCAATATACTGTGATACACCTTGTTTTCTTGTAAAATATTTTTACGTCGTGAGCCGATACCTTTGTATTATTTAAAGAAAATTAAGCAAAATGTCGGTAGTTTTGTATTAGCTTTGGAATTCTGCCGTTTTCGTTGGAAGCAATGGCTGCATAAAACTACGGTAATTATTTCATGCTTGTACTATTATTGTTGTTGTTGTTGCTGTTGTTGTTGTTAATGTTCTTATTCTCATATTTCATTATTTATGATAATATTATTTAAGCTGTAAAGACCATAACTCTCCATTAACATTATTGCTTATGGTTTTGGCGGAAGGCTATATCATTCGCAGGATGCGACTAGTAAGGCAATGATCTTTCTTTAATTCAATGTTTTGATTTCATCAGTAAGTCTTCTGACTCCAACAGGAATGCCATCACTCTTTCAGTATTCGTTTGGCAATATCCCTAAGAAATTTCAGGCTGGTCATATCATTGACTCCGGATTCTGTAAAGATTTATTTGAAATTGTGTAATCCTGATATTTATTAATTTTATGAATAACCGGATTTAGAAAATTCTAGACGTTTCGAATATGTGATATATTGAATATCTTGAGATACTTTTCAAGCCCAAAGTGATAAGGAAATCAACTGCTTTCCATGAAAAAGTGCTCCTCTCCAATGAGAATTACAACTTACTTTTATTTAAAAAAAATGAAAATAAAATGTTTTGATATTTCTGTCAAGTTCTTGCAAAATGTTATGCAAAATAACCAAATTTATGTTAAAATTGCTAGTTCACGAAGGTTTTTTTTGACATTGGGACTGATTTATTTTCATTGCATGTGCATCGAAAAGTAATAATCACTTAACTAGCTGCATCCCGCCCGCTTAGCTCAGTAGGTAGAGCGTTGGTCTACGAATAGCGGGGTCGCGAGTTCGATCCTCGGGAAGGGCGTATGTTCTCCGTGACTATTTGATAAACGACATTGTGTCTTAAATCATTAGTCCTCCACCTCTGATTCATCTGGGGAAGTTTACAGTTACAGAGAACAGGTTAGTACTGGTACGGAATCCAGGAACACTGGTTAGGTTACCTGCCCGCCGTTACATACTGTTAAAAAACGGCGTTAAACCCAAAACAAACAACTAAATTGAATGCCTCCTTTTTTAAGTCATTTTCTTAAATGTCAAATTGCCATGTCGTTTTGATATTTTTTTCTGATTATGCAAAAATAAGTGCTGAGTGGTTAGATTATTGATTCCATATTTATCAGCGTGTGGCTAGGTGTTCCTTCCCCTTTTCTACCTCGCTAATATACAATGAAGTAGCATATTATATAAACTGTAGATAATGTATAATTATGGATATACATTGTAATAAAAAAATCTGTTTTGTCATTTCAGTTATGTTTGCCTGTTCTTTTGTGAAAGCTGTTTTGCCTGGTTTGGTGTCAACAAGTTCAAAGATGTGTTAGTTAATATTTCCGGCTTGGATATATACATGGAAAGTTACAGTTTAGTTTATATTTTACACATAAAATTGCGGTAACTCTTCGACATACAAGACAAACTGTCGGGTGCCTTGGGGTGAGGAGATATAGGGCTGGTTCTACGTCACCTTATGTAATAAATGAAGTTAGAAAGCTTTGCAACAGATGGCATAATATGGAGCATGTTTAAGTCATCAGACAGAGTGAAAGAATCGCAAGAAATAGCCAGGCATATATTAAGGACCATGGATACATTGATGTGATTTCAAAACGTCTGTTACACAGACCTACATATATCAAAAGTGGGCATGCATTTAGACGATCACCTAAATGTTACAACTTTTGGAATTTCAATGCATATGGCTATACAATGTAGATGGAAACTCAGGAAAAGTGCTTAGGTTACGAGTATCTTAAAAAGATCCGCCAAAGATTGGCTGACTATATTAAGTCTATACTTTCAAGTTCCGAGGGTTGTTTGTGCAGTTATTGCACCAGATTTTCAAATGGCATTAAGATACTATTATGGTGATAGTATTTCAGATAGAACGAGCA
This sequence comes from Mercenaria mercenaria, assembly GCF_021730395.1. Classification (NCBI taxonomy): domain Eukaryota; kingdom Metazoa; phylum Mollusca; class Bivalvia; order Venerida; family Veneridae; genus Mercenaria; species Mercenaria mercenaria. Next base: position 57,565 of record NW_026461516.1, on the reverse strand, counting down.
TTTTAAATAGACAGGAGATCCAAAAAACAAGGAAAAACACTCGCACACCACACACAGTCAGACACAAAATAAACACACAAGGACAAAACAAACAAATACAGGAAAACAATGGGGCATCGCGCCTTTGGATGGTCAGTGGCAAAACCACCATCGGGGAGTTTAAACCGATTTACCTCATCCTTACCCCAACCATGTTCCAGAGTCTCAAGACAGTTATCCCCGTCAGGTGAAACCCTAACATACGTAAAGGCAACAGAAGGATACTTTTTTGCAAGTGCTCGAAAACAACTGATTCATTTGGACAAAGAAAAGTTTGAATAGTCAAGTAACAGTGCAAAACAATGTACCTTAACTGGTTGTAGATCTATGTATGTAATGCTTCTTTTAGAAATATCAAGACTACCGTTTAGTGTCAGAATTAGTTGTCTTCCTGAACACTAACACTAACATTGCAAGAGATGCTAACTAATATGAAATGTTAAAAATATGGTGAACAATCTAATTATAATAACTGGCTATTTTGTAGTGCCAGTATGTTGTATAGTTTTTTTCTTTCACAGAATTTTTTCAAATTCACATATATGTTAGGAAAACTTGTGCTGAAAACAATGAACAAATAAAAACAATGGGTCACTAGGCTTGTTTTTGTGAAAAAATTGTTTTGAAAACACCCACTGTTGCTGAAACTGATAGCGACTTTTCAACATTTTCATGATTGTTTGCTTTTCTATAAATACCAACCAAAGTATGCATAAAGACAGCACAATAAGGTTAATTCTTTTTACAGATTCTATTATATACTTATTTCATATCATAGTCATATTTGTAATACAATATCATTTTAATCAGCGTACAAATAGAAAAACAATCTGGTTTCATATTCACTTTTGTGAACTTTATTTAAATGGAAAATACCCTTAGTAAAGAACTTTTTTTTTTAATTTTGAAAAAGCTGTTTCTAGATTTTTTTTTCCTGTTTTCATTGTGAATAAACAATTGAATTGTGAAAATAAAAATGGGAAAAAAAAAGTATGGGTCACCGGGCTAAATTTTATGTTAAGGCCGCTTGAATGCAACACCTTTGCGGACGAAAAATGGCGCGAACCTGACTAAGTTGATAACATGTATATCTGCCAGAAGCTAAAAAGTTTAAACATTCTTAATTCTTTCTATAATTGAATACTGAATAATCTGAAAGGGGATTTTGTCTTATCAATACAAAGTTAACTTAAATGTCTAACATTATATAAACGGCACTGTCTCTGTACTAACGTGCGCTGTCAAAATACAGATACATGTCAGGCATGATTCATGTCAATACAACATAAACCAGTATCAACATTTGATTACTGATAAAACTTATTAAAAAAGTTATTTTATTCAAGATTCCTCATACTTAAGATTGTCTGTAACATGTTTCAAGAAATGTTGACCACTTCAATTTTCCATAGATGGTGTCGGCTGCGCAGAAACATGCGCATAAAAAACTACCGGAATTCCCTTTAAATGTGCTTTGATTTTTCTTTTAAATGTGATGTTTGAATTTTATATTGTTACATGTTGCACAAAACTGTATAAGGCAGATAAAAAGAAACCACCGCTTATGACTAAAATGTTATTCAGTAAATAAACAATAGAAATTTGCTTTCTTAATTCACTGAATAGCATGTTTCAGTGGAAGAATACCAGAGGAAGTGGATTCGTTCAATGTTGTTAGAGATGCTGTATACAATGCCTTATTATCCCAAGTGTACAAAAAGATCGAGAAAATATGCTTTAAACGACCCTTTGCCTTTTGAGCTTCCTTGGCCTGTCTTAGGCATCATCTGCTTCCGTATTTGTTGTATGTATCTTAAATTGCAGAAATTATTACAATACGATCAATTATCAATTATAAATTATAAATTTTAGAGTTGTCATTGTAATATTAAAGGCTAGAAGAGGTCTGCCCAAATACTTTTAAATTAATGCTTATCTTTTTACAGATTTTATTATATAGCAGATGTATCTGATAATAAGTCGAACAAATGACTGCGAAAAAAACTTACACCAAATACGCAAAGAACTGCTACGCGCTTCTGATTATTATAGACCTAATGAAACTTTACGACAGATTAAATCATATTGTAAATAATAATTGACATCATTAAAGCGGATATTACGATATAAAATAAATAATTCCTTTCAAAAGTTTCAAGTAAATATGGCAGCCCGTGTATGAGTAAGATAAACGCAGTTGATTCAAAATTTATACATGGTGGAGGTGTCGTTCTTAAAATGTCCACTTTCCAACAATGTCCTGTTCTGTATGCAATGAAAATAAAATTCCTCTTTCACTTATGCTTTAGGCAAAGACATTAATAAAGCACAACTATTACAGTATTCAAGAAAAATGAGCCTACAAAACATTTCCATTTTTTTAGTACAAATAAGGTCACAATTCCGACAAAATTTATGTTCTTGGCCAGCATTCATGACTAATAATGATACATCTTATAATAAAGCAATGACCCATACAGTATTCAATTAAAGTAGACCGTAACAAAAGTTTTAATTAGGAAATTCAATAACCTGGTGGTAGAGCGTCCGCTTCCAGGGCGGCAGGTCGTGGACTCGACCTCCGGCCGCGTCATACCAAAGACATGAAAAATGGTTCCTGTAGCTCCCTTGCTTGGCGCTAAGCATGAAAAGGGAAAATGGCTTCTTCTCTCATTCCATCAGGAATGAGGTGTCGAGAGTGATTTAGTTGTAGAACTTCCTTCACAATCGACCTGATAATTATAAATTATGTATAAACATAGTACAGAAAAGGCCATAATTCTGAAAAAATGTGTGCAGGAGTTATGGTTCCTGGCAAACTTAATAATGATGAGTGTGCATAGTTTAAAAGCTTTTGTTCTCATTATTACAGTAGAGTAGAGTAAAACATACAAAAAGTAATTTCGATGTTCTTAAGTATTAAAAGGGTCATAACATACTCATATAATGACAATATATCACTGTGTGTAGTTTCAAAGCTATGGAACTCATAGTATTCAACATAATGGTACTACAGAACGCGGGGTCGTGAATACGATCCCCGGGCGTGGGGTTTATCCTGTGTGACGAATTTTGTAACAGACATTGTGTCTAAAATCATTCGTCCTCCACATGTGATTCATTTGGAGAAGTTTACAATTACTTGCGGAGAACAGGTATATCTAATGGAGTTATGTCAAAAAGTAAATAAAGCTGAGTTACGGATCTTTTGCAGTACAAGTCCTCCCAGTACTATCTATCAATGTTAAATTTCTATCAAGCTCTTTTAAATGTTTTGGAGATATGCTCTGCACAAATGTTTTATACGTAAATAAGATAAAGGGAGAAATTTAAATAGGTCATTAAGGTAGATTAGACTGCATTTTCTCTGTATGAAATTTAAACTTCTTCGCCTTTACAATATCCTTACAGTAGTTTAGGTAATTTTGAATTATGCTCAAGAAAGAAGCGTAATGCCATCTTAGTCCAAGAGTGCTCACCTGAAATACAGAGCTTAAACAGACTGGAAAGTTCAAGAGGCATTATTATGTGACAGATTACAAACAGTACAAACACTATATTCTTCCTAGGTCTATAAACTGGGTAGAATTTACACACAAGTAATTGGACTAGGCCTGGGTTGTTTCCAAAGGTTCTTTAAACTAGTCATTTGCATCCTGCAATTCATAAGAAGTTGTTCAAAGATATTTTCATATTTAGCTCAACTGGCCCCTTAATAGGAGCATAGACCACCAGTTGAACATATGTTGGAAGGGCCCGTACAGTGATGCTACAGCCAAAGTTTGTTAAATATCCATCAAGCCGTTCATGAGGAGAAATCGTTTGAAGGTATTGTTATTTTAGCACCAGTTACCAATAAAAAGGACCAAGCTCACTCATTTAAAACGTGGGAGAGGACCTTAAGGAGACTTCGTTTTAAGAATTTTCTACTTTTAGATCTTGTGTCCTCTAGAAAGGTCTTGTCATACCAATTGTAATAATTCTGGGAGATGACCTTACAAAAGTACTACAGATCATGTTTGATAAAAATCCAACGAGTGGTTCACGAGGGAATTGTCACATTTTAGTGCATTCTTTGGCCCAGGATGTGTTAAGTTTTGAACCAGCATCCAGCAAAACAAAAAGCAGTAAAATCGCAGTTTACTTTAATGACTTTCCGTGAATTATCTCTGTTGTTGTAGATTAATGTCTAAAACCACATAAAATTTCACGTAGGGTAATATGTGGTGTACTAATACTTTGCAACAAGAATACCACTCTAAAAGAATCTGGATCCGGCATACAAAAGGTTGGAGAGGGGAGCGTACAGTACTACTTATTCTTTTGTTATCTGTTTAATATCTAAAACGTACACATAAAACCTTTTTCAGAAATTCACAAATTCGTGTCAAAGTAATAAAGGTGATTTAAAAATACAACCGTTTCGATTTTGATTGTAGTGCATATTTCTTACAATGTAACACAGTGCTTTACATGACAAAATGTAACGTGAAAATGTGTGAAATGGCAAAATTCTACAGGTATATAGACAGACAGAAAGATGGACACAGTAATTACTTTTATATAAGAACAAAGTAACTTTTTCATGAGATTAGGTTAAAATCTTGTTAACGTAATAAGAAAAGGCACAATAGCACAGTCTGTTTCATTTTTTTTCTGTTTATGGAGATGTAATGAAATGTGCAGTTCTCCTTCAGTCTCCTAGACCGGCTTAAGCGGAATTCTTTTACAGTGAAAAGGAATTTTCTCAATGATCGAAAAGGACCAAAAATATAACAAACACTACGTCCATGTACGGGGAGACTTACTCAACTTTTACTCTTGTTCACCTGATATATTATGATTCAAAAACAAACTTAACATTACAGATATTGCCTTTACCTAATACAGCAAATATTAGGAAACAAAATACAAATCTTCATATGTATCTTTACTGGTTTTTCATACGTGGCACTATGTACAATATAAACAAAGAAAAATGTCCTGTAAATTAGTAGATACAAGATGTAGCCATGGTTGAATCTTTATAGCTGGTTCAACGTTATATAAAATAAGATGTCAATAACTTAACATTGATGTTGCCTTTATATCCAATACTGTTCACAGTATAAGTAAATTTCAAAGACGCATCGGTGTCTAATATTCTAAATTCAAGAAGCATGTTAACAATTCTCCATTGTGTCCTACATCGAAAGAAGTAAACAGTTCAACTTAAAATGCTTTCCACTCTTAAGTATCTACCTGAATGTAATCATGTCAGAATTGCTATTATATTATCAAATACTTTCTAGTAAATTATAAATGTTTCTGATAGCTTCAATTTTACTCCCACATTTAGGGTATTTCTTCCTAGATTGTTTTTAAAAATATGTAGTGTACAAGGTATACAGGCGGTAAGGTCACATAGATGAAAATATCCTGAAGGCTCTCATTCAAAGCAGGCTATGCACAAGTTAAGCTTATGGCAAACCTGAAAACAGAAACAAGAAAAAAACTAAATAGTAATTAAAATGATTCCTGTATAGCTAAATGATATCAACACATAGCTTCAACAAATATTATCATACAAAATAAATTTGGTTATAAAAATATATCATTTGCATGCCTTTAGTTGATCAAAGAAGTTAATCAAAATAATAACTACAAGTTTCATCACAAATTATTACAACGCTATTTTAGCAATCTGATTATTATACTAATGAAAATGTATAAAAATTTGAAATATACCCCCATTTGACTATGTTGTCTTTCCATCATGATCGTTCAGTACATCATTGTCAGTCTCTCACAACTTCCTCTGGTGGTCTGAATATATAAATGACAATTGTTTGCAAAACGAGGTTATTCTATTAAAATATGTATACAAATGTTTCAATAGCTCGATCGAAGTGTCGGCTATAAGTGAGAAGTGGGGCTCTATCTCCGGTCGCGTCGTACCAAAGACAAATTGTACTTACAGCTTCCTAGAATGGCACTGATCAGCATTTAAAGGACTTTAACAGGCGGTCAAATAAGCACAGTCAAGTATCTATTACTGAATATTTTGTTTGTCGCAAAAGAGCTTTGTGACTGGTGTTGTTTGCGACGTTAAATAATCTTTCATCTGTTACTGGCTGACTGACTGTTTTTATTTCACTCCATTCATTTAAAGTCTAGAATTCATAATTCATTCAATATCTCGAGGATGCAAACACCGCATTTTCAGGCATTAACTTCAACTACAATAACTTCTGTAGAGATATATGTAGGCTACGTAATTATGATACCAATAATAAAAACACAAAACAATCTGAAAATATACCTCTGTTTTACTAAATTCAGCTCAAGAACTTTCCATCTCCTCCATTCTCCCGTCACGAATGCAAATGGAAAACGTCTGCAAAGGGAGGAAAAACTGATTACAGCAAGCGTAGTAAAGTAGTCTAAAATATAGTTCCTACCAGCTGGTACCGTACGTGCCACTTGAGAAGCCATGGCCGCTACCCCAGTGGGGCTCGAACCCACGACCCTGAACTTAGCAGCCGACACCTTATCCACTGGATATTCTAAATATCCCTAATTGTTATAACTATATACAGTTATAATAAAGGCCTTTGCTGTCATATCTTAGCTTTTAGGGTAAATATTTCTTTTTATGACTTCTCACTCGGACTGAAGACATATTGATTATGATATTTTATCGCTGATTTCAGTTAGAAACCGTTATTTACTTTAACAGTGAAGCGAATTCAGAAATTCATGATAAATTCAGACAGTTATGAGCACAATCCAATTCAAAAATTCTATTGAAAAACAACAAAAACAACAACAAAAAAAGGAGTGTGCAATTCTATCAGATAAACAAGACTACAAAGCCTATCTTGAAGAAATACGTGTAGGGTGCCCAGTGGTCCGGTAACTGCATCCTTCAACCCCGGGTCTAAAGGTCTGGTTACGTGACCAAAAGGAAAAGCCTCTGTCTTTTCTTACAAATAGCCTACCTTTGTTACTACACTCTTAGCACAAACTAATGTCTATATTTTACTCTATTCGTGGTTACAAATTAATTTAATTAAAAAATCGTGAATTATTATTTTAATTTAATATATAATATTGTATAAACGTACCGAAATAGACACGTCCGTCTGTCCGGAACACACACGGATTCAAGAAATACTTTGTGTTGCTTTTTGTGTTCGTGCAAGTTGACATTTTCATCTTGTGATTTTCTCGTTTAAATTTAGGAAGTAAAACCATGTTAATCAAATGGCAAGTCGACTTATATTTAAGTAACATGATACGTTACATAATGGCATGTCGCCTTACTGTGACCACATAAAGACGTACCACATAGTAAATTTAGGTAACACGTTTATTTAGGTAGCATAAATTATGACCTGTGGTAGAAACTTTGTCAACAAAACCAGAATCAGTTCTGGCGTGACGTCTTAATATTATCCGAGATGCCACGATATTACACAATATGTCGAGATAATCTATCCTGACAGGTCTGTCATTTTCACGTCAACTCGGGGGTCAATTAACGCTTCCATAGTTTTTGTCAATATTTCGACGGCTTGTTGTGATTTGCATCTCGAAAGAGACGACATCATCCCATCATCAGGGTGCCCCATACAGGCTTCTATGATAGCGTTAATTGACCCCCGAGTTGACGTGAAAATGACGGACATGACAGGATAGATTATCTCGACATACTGTGTAATATCGTGGCATCTCGAAAATTATTAAGACGACACGCCAGTACTGATTCTTGTCTTGTTGACAAAGTTTCTACCACTGGTCATAATTTATGCTACGCTTAACTAAATTTACTCGATTGTTGACATAACTGGCGTCATACAAAATTGTTTCACACAGGAAAATAGGACGGCATACTACATAATCAAATAGACGTCATCGAAAAATATGTAAAAATGTAAATAACGTTATAGTTTATGTTAATATTCTGTGATATACCTTGTTTTCTTGTAAAATATTTACACGTCGTGAGCCGATACCTTTGTATTATTTAAAGAAATTAAGCAAAATGTCGGTAGTTTTGTATTAACTTTGGAATTCTGCCGTTTTCGTTGGAAGCAATGGCTGCATAAAACTACGGTAATTATTTCATGCTTGTACTATTATTGTTTTTGTTCCTGTTGTTGTTGTTGTTCATGTTCCTATTCTCATAGTTTCATTATTTATGATAATATTATTTAAACTGTAAAGACCATTATAACTCTCCATTAACATTATTGCTTATGGTTCTGGCGGAAGGCTATATCATCCGCAGGATGCGACTAGTAAGGCAATGATCTTTCTTTAACTTAATGTTCTGATTTCATCAGTAAGTCTTCTGACTCCAACAGGAATGCCATCACTCTTTTAGTATTCGTTTGGCAATATCCCTAACAAACTTTAGACCAGTCATATCATTGACCCCCGTAAAGATTTATTTGAAATTGTGTAATCCTGATTTTTATGATTTTTATGAATAATTGTTACCGGATTTAAAAATCTAGATGTTTCGAATATATGATATATTGCATATGAGTATCTTGAGATACTTTTCAAGCCCAAAGTGATAAGGAAATCAACTGCTTTTCATGAAAAAAGTGCTGCTCTCCAATGAGAATTACAACTTATTATTTAAAAAAAAAAATGAAAATAAAATGTTTTGATATTTCTTTTAAGTTCTTGCAAAACGTTATGCAAAATAACCAAATTTATGTACAAGTTGGTAGTTCACAAAGGATTTTTTTGACATTGGGACTGATTTATTTTCATTGCATGTGCATCGAAAAGTGATAATCATCTTACTAGCTGCATCCCGTCCGCTTAGCTCAGTAGGTAGAGCGCCGGTCTACGGATCGCGGGATCGCGAGTTCGATCCTCGGGCAGTGCGTATGTTCTCCGTGACTATTTGATAAAGAACATCGTGTCTGAAATCATTAGTCTTCCACCTCTGATTCATCTGGGGATGTTGGCAGTTACTTACAGAGAACAGGTTTGTACTAGTACAGAATCCAGGAACACTGGTTAGGTTACCTACCCGCCGTTACATGACTGAAATACTGTTAAAAACGGCGTTAAACCCTAAACAAACAAACAAAATAAACTGGTTGCCTCCTTTTTTTAAGGCATTTTCTTAAATGTCAAACTGCCATGTCGTTTTGATAATTTTTCTGATTAAGCAAAAGTAAGTGCTGAGTGGTTAGATTATTGATTCCATATCTATCAACGTGTGGCTGGGTGTTCCTTCCCCATTTCTACCTCGCTAATATATAATGAAATAGCTCATTATATAGAATGTAGAAAATGTATAATTATTGACATAATAAAAATATGTTTTGTCATTTCAGTTATATGTTTGCCTGTTCTTATGTGAAAGCTGTGTTGCCTGGTTTGGTGTCAACAAGTTCAAAGATGTGTTTGTTACGTAATATTTCCGGCTTTGATATATACTTGGAAAGTTACAGACTGAGTTTATTTTATATTTTACACATAACATTGCGGTAACTCTTCGACATGCAAGACAAACTGTCGGACGCCTTTGGGTGAAGAGATTTAGGGCTGGTTCTACGTCACCTTATGTAACAAATGATGTGAGAAAGCTTTTCAACAGATGGCATAATATGGAACATGTTGAAGTCATCAGACAGAGTGAAAGAATCGCAAGAAATAGCCAGACATATATTAAAGACCATGGATGATGTGATTTCAAAACGTCTGTTACAGAGACTTGCATATATTAAAAGTCGGCATGCATTAAGACGATCACTTAAATGTTAAAACTTTTGGAATTTCAATGCATATGGCTATACAATGTAGATGGAAACTCAGGACAAGTACTAAGGTTACGAGTATGTTATAAACATCCGCCAAAGATTGGCTGACTATATTAAGTCTATACTTTTAAGTTCCGAGGGTTGTTCGTGCACTTATTGCACCAGATCTTCAAATGACATTAAGATACTGTTATGGTGATAGTATTTCGGATAGAACGAGCATTTTAGACAGGAGATCACAAGGAAAAACACTCGCACACCACACACACTCAAACACAAAATAAACACACAAGAACAAAACATACAAATACAGGAACACAATGTGCACCGCCTTGGGACGGTCAGTGGCAAAATCACCACAGATTTACCTCACTCCTATCCCCACACTGTTCCAGAGTCACAAGGCAGTGTAAATCAAAGTTATCCCCGCCAGGTGAAACCCTAACATACGAGAAGGCAACAGAAGAATACTTTTTTGCAAGTATTCGAAAACAAACTGGATTCATTTGGACAAAGAAAAGTTTGAATAGTCAAGTAACACTTTTGTTCAGTGCAAAACAATGTACCTTAACTGGTTTTAGATAGATCTATATATGTAATGCTTCTTTTAGAAATATACAAGACTACCGTTTAGTATCTGAATTATTAATCTTCCTTGAACACTTACACTAACATTGCTAACTAATATAAAATGTTAAAAATATGGTGAACAATCTAATTTTAATAACTGGCTATTTTGTAGTACCAGTATCTTGTATAGTTTTTTTTTTTTTTTTTTTTTGTTTCTGTTTTTTTTTTTTTGCTTTCATGGATTTTTTTCAAATTCACATATATGTTAGGAAATTTTGTGCTGAAAAAAATGAACAAATAAAAACAATGGGCCATTAGGCTGGTTTTTATGAAAAATTGAAGAAATGTGGACTTCACTTCAATTTTCCATAGATGGTGTCGGCCGAGCAGAAACATGCGCATAAAAAACTACCGGAATTCCCTTTAAATGTGCTTTGATTTTTCTTTTAAATGTGATACTTAAATTTTATATTGTTACATGTTGCACAAAACTGTATAAGGCAGATAAAAAGAAACCACCACTTATGATTGAAATGTTATTCAGTAAATAAACAATAGAAATTTGCTTTCTTAATTCACTGAATAGCATGTTTCAATGGAAGAATACCAGAGAAAATGGATTCGTTCAATGTTGTTAGAGAAGAGATGCTGTTTACAATGCCTTATTGTCCCAGATGTACAAAAAGATAAAATATGCTTTAAACGACCCTATGCCTTTTTGAGCATCCTTGGCCTGTCTTAGGCATCATCTGCATCGAAAAGTTTCAAGTAAATATGGCAGTATGAGTAAAATAAACGCAGTTGATTCAAAATTTATACATTGTGGAGGTGTCGTTCTTGAAATGTCCACCTTCCAACAATGTCCTCTTTTGTATGCAATGAAAATAAAATTCCTCTCGCACTTATGCTTTAGGCAAAGACATTAATATAGCGCAACTATTACAGTATTCAAGAAAAGTGAGCCTACAAAAATTTCCAATTTTCTTAGTACAAATAAGGTCTCAATTCCGACAAAATTTATCTTCTTGGCCTGCATTCATGGCCAATAATAATACATTTTAAAGCAATGATCCATATATTATTCAAGTAAAGTAGACTGTAAACAAAAGTTTTAATTAGGAAATTCAATAGCCTTGTGGTAGAGCGTCCGCTTCCAACCCCCGTCCGCGTCATACCAAAGACATGAAAAATGGTTCCTGTAGCTCCCTTGCTTGGCGCTAAGCATAAAAAGGGAAAATGGCTTCTTTTCTCATTCCATCAGGAATGAGGTGTCGAGAGTGATTAATATAAGTTGTAGAACTTCCTTCACAATCGACCTGATATAAATTATGTATAAACATAGTACAGAAAAGGCCATCATTCTGAAAAATGTGTGCAGGAGTTATGGTTCCTGGTAAACCTAATAATGATGAGGGTGCATAGTTTAAAAGATAATTGTTCTAATTATTACAGTAGAGTAGAATAAAACATACAAAAAAATAATTTTGATGTTCTTAAGTATAAAAAGGGTCATAACATACTCATATAATGACAATATATCACTGTGTGTAGTTTCAAAGCTAATGCACTCATAGTATTCAACATAATTGTACTACCGAACGCGGGGTCGTGAATACGATCCCCGGGCGTGGGGTTTATTCTGTGTGACGATTTTGGTAACAGACATTGTGTCTAAAATCAGTCCTACTCCACCTCTGATTCATTTGAAGAAGTTTACAATTACTTGCGGAGAACAGGTATATCTAATGGAGTTATTACAAAAAGTAAATAAAGCTGAGTTACGGGTCTTTTGCAGTACAAGTCCTCCCAGTACTATCTATCAATGTTAAATTTCTATCAAGCTCTTTTAATTGTTTTTGAGATATGCTCTGCAAAAATGTTTTATACGTAAATCAGATAAAGGGAGAAATTTAAATAGGTCATTAAGGTAGATTAGACTGCACTTTCTTTGTATGAAATTTAAACTTCTTCGCCTTTACAATATCTTTACAGTAGTTTAGATAATTTTGAATTATGCTCAAGAAAGAAGTGTAATGCTATCTTGGTCTAAGAGTGCTCACCTGAAATTCAGAGCTTAAACAGACTGGAAAGTTCAAGAGGCATTATTATGTGACAGATTACAAACAGTACAAACACTATATTCTTCCTAGGTCTATAAACTGGGTGGAATTTACACACAAGTAATTGGACCATTTATTTAATTATTTATTTGGGTTTTACGGCGCACCAACACAGTATAGGTTATATGGCGCCATACAGGACTACACATTTTGGTTTCATTCTCATTTACATCGAAATAAAAACATGAGGTATGGAATCAATTTGCATACCTGCTCGAATCACAGAGTTACAGCAAAACCAAGTGTTAAGACCCTATTAATCGCCTCTTACGATCATGCAAGGGTAAGGCAGTGGTTCCAATTCTTTTCATACACAGATCGTCCCAGAACGTAATTGGACTAGGCCTGGGTTGTTTCCAAAGGTTCTTTAAACTAGTCATCTGCATCCTGCAATTCATAAGAAGTTGTTCAAAGATATTTTCAAATTTAGCTCAACTTGCCCCTTAATAGACATGTGTGACGGAGGTCGGAGGACGGAAAGCGGACATCGGAGTACGGAGTAAATATAGGGGTTGTCTCAAAGTAATATTGACATACCACTATAAAGTATAAAAAGGATTTGATCTCCGGTTAATTTCATTTATACAACAAGCAAATTCGATGAATTGGTATTCCCCGCCGAAAGGGTTTGTGGTGAGGAATGTCAAAAAAATATATCCGGCAAAAAGTTAAGGATGTTAATAAGAAGCAAATAATTTCTTTAGTCAAAATCAATTTAACAGAAAACAAATGTTTAATTAAAAAGTACATAATAAATGTATGATACTTTGATCCTCAGACTAAAGAATTTATTTTGAATGGGATATGCTTACTGTAATAACCTTAGCTTTTAAAATTAAATGCAGTTAATTGAAATGTGAGCTTGAAGTTTAACTGGAATGAAATATTGTCTTTGAGTGGTTTGGCATCAGGTGTTGCTGTTTAACAAGTTCATATGAACTTAAAAGAACAGATGCCCTTAAGAGAACACAATCAAGTAAAATATCTTGAACATGGCTGAGGGGGGCAAGGTTTGTGCAGTCACAACTTAACATGTTGAAGGTTTGAACATTTAAAAAAAAAAAAAAGAAAAGGAATGGAATATTGTCTTTGAGTGGTTTGGCACCAGGTGTTGCTGATTAACATGTACATTTGAACTTAAAAGAACAGATGTCCTTAAGAGAACACAATCAATTAAGATATCTTGTCAAGATATCTTGAACATGGCTGAGGGCAAGGTTTGTGCAGTCACAACTTAACATGTTGAAGGTTTGAACATTTTTTTTAAAAAAAGGAATGGAAATAAATATATATGTATATATATGTGTGTATATATTTATTTTTTATTTGTGGGGGCGGGGATGGGAACGGGTGAGGAAACAAATTTTCACATGTTGATTATAAATATGAATGGAAAATTAAAAATGAAAAAAAAATGGGTGAAGTGGGGTGGGGGGTTGGGGGCAGAGGATGCATGATCAGTGGTGGGCATGACTAGGTGGAGGAGCGAGGTAGGGGAATGGTACAACTTGCATGTTGATAAATATTCATGGAACGTTTGAAAAAAATCTAAAATAAGGATTGATTTTTTTTGTGAGTGGGGGGTGGGGTTGGGAGGGGGTTGGGAGGGGAAGGGGTGTGACCAAGGCAAGTTGGTGACCAGGTGTGGGTGCACAACTTCACATGTTTAAAATAAATGTTCATAGAAAAGAATGAAAGAAATTTAATGAAATTCTGCCAAATGGTAAGTTTGTTATGTACAAATATGTGGAATTTTAGACAATTAAAGGGCAATAACTTTGAAGTTACAAAAGAAATCCGTATGAAATTATGTGTGCACAACCACATTATAGTGCTCTAAATTCTGTTTAAGTTTCAAATCTAAAATAAGGAATGATTTTTTTTTTTTTTTTTGGGGGGGGGGGGGGGGGGGGGGTGATCAAGGAAAGGGGGTGACCAGGTTTGGGAACACAACTTCACATGTTTACAATAAATGTTCATGGAAAAGAATGGAAGAAATTTAATGAAATTCTACCAAAATGGTAAGTTTGTTATGTACAAATATGTGGATTTTTATACAATTAAAGGGCAATAACTCTTCACAAATACATCCGAATGAAATTGTGTGTACACAACCACATTATGGTGATCTAAATTCTCTTTAAGTTTCATAGTTCTAGGTCAAATATATCAAAGGTTATGATGTAGCAAATGCCATATTTATAGTACCCTATAGTACCCTATATAGAAACTTATAAGGGCCATAACTCTGGTGTTAATAGGGCAATCTGACTAAAACTTCACGGGCCGCAAGAACTCATAGTGTTAAAAATGTATATTGAGTTTTATATAAATATTCCCAACCATTTCCTAGATATGGCTCCGGACGGACGGACGGACAACGCCAAAACTATATCTCTCCGACTTTCATCGGGGGATAATAAAGTGATGTATAGTATGATTTTCCCTAATGAGTTTAGAGAGTGACATTTTAATTCTGTCTTCGCTTCTGCTCGTTGTTAGTCTGCTATGGTTTGCAAGTTCATCATCATTTTTGGTTGTAAATCATTGCAGTTGGCACCCGCAAATGGCAAATTCGAATTTGTGGCTGCAGCGTGAGGTCGATCTACAGGGCGGCTATATCCGTCACGAGACCGATCTGCAGGACAGCATCCCTCACAAGGTTGATCTGCAGAAAGGCTATACAAGTCACAAGGCCGATCTGCAGAACAATTACATCTCTCACAAGGCCGATCTGCAGAACGACTACATCTCTCACAAGGCCGATCTGCAGAACAATTACATCTCTCACAAGGCCGATCTGCAGAACGACTAAATCTCTCACAAGGCCGATCTGCAGAACAATTACATCCCTCACAAGGCCGATCTGCAGAACAACTACATCCCTCACAAGGCCGATCTGCAGAACGACTACATCTCTCACAAGGCCGATCTGCAGAACAACTAATTCCCTAACAAGGCCGATCTGCAGAACGGCTACATCCCTCACAAGGCCGATCTGCAGAACAACTACATCCCTCTCAAGGCCGATCTGCAGAACAACTACATCCCTCTCAAGACCGATCTGCAGAACGGCTACATCCCTCACAAGGCCGATCTGCAGAACAACTTAATCCCTAACAAGGCCGATCTGCAGAACGACTACATCTCTCACAAGGCCGATCTGCAGAACGACTACATCTCTCACAAGGCCGATCTGCAGAACGGCTACATCCCTCACAAGGCCGATCTGCAAAACGACTACATCTCTCACAAGGCCGATCTGCAGAACGGCTACATCCCTCACAAGGCCGATCTGCAGAACGACTACATCCCTCTCAAGGCCGATCTGCAGAACGGCTACATCTCTCACAAGGCCGATCTGCAGAACGACTACATCTCTCACAAGGCCGATCTGCAGAACGACTACATCTCTCACAAGGCCGATCTGCAGAACGACTACATCTCTCACAAGGCCGATCTGCAGAACGGCTACATCCCTCACAAGGCCGATCTGCAGAACAACTACATCCCTCTCAAAGCCGATCTGCAGAACGGCTACATCCCTCACAAGGCCGATCTGCAGAACAACTAAATCCCTAACAAGGCCGATCTGCAGAACGGCTACATCTCTCACAAGGCCGATCTGCAGAACAACTAAATCCCTAACAAGGCCGATCTTCAGAACGGCTACATCACTCACAAGGCCGATCTGCAGAACGGCTACATCTCTCGTAAAGCCGATCTTTAGAACGGCTACATCCGTCACAAGGCCGATCTGCAGAACAACTAAATCCCTAACAAGGCCGATCTGCAGAACGGCTTCATCCCTCACAAGGCCGATCTGCAGAACAACTACATCTCTCACAAGGCCGATCTGCAGAACAACTACATCCCTCACAAGGCCGATCTGCAGAGCAACTACATCCCTCACAAGGCCGATCTGCAGAACAACTACATCCCTCACAAGGCAGATCTGCAGAACGGCTACATCTCTCGTAAAGCCGATCTGCAGAACGGCTATATCCCTGAAAAGGCCGATGTACAGAAAGGTTCTTAATGTCAAGAAGTCGATTGGAAGATGCTTAGTTGGTTTTACATGCATCAAAATATCTTTCTGGTCATACAGACGCAGTCGTTAGGCTGAATAAAAGACACTTTGATAGTAGCTTTTCTGAAAGAATAATCTTAATTTGTCTATCATCTATTCGAACATTTGACATCGGACGTTTAGAGGTGTGTATCACCAATTCATTCTAAAATCATTCATACTGAATATGTCATATCACGTTTATCTAGACGATTTGAAAAATATGTCTTGCTGTCATGCGTCGGCGTCGGCGTACGTGTCCCTATGTAAGTTATATAAATGGGATTCTACTAGGTGTTTTTTCGTCTGCTATTGGAGACTGAAAACCCATCTGTTTTCAGATATGACTCGGAATATAATAGCCGAAACATGTTTGGTGGTGTATTTTCAAAGCATTGTTTTCAGTTTTTTTAAGTAAGTTATGAATCTAAAAAAAAATATTTTGAAATAGTGAATATTCTGCATAGCAGAAAGCAAAACCTGTACATTTACACTTTCTTTTTCTATTTGTGTGGTGGCTTACATCATATCCTTCTTACAACTTTCTTTCTGTGTGATTAAATGTCTGTAGTTGTACTGTTAAAGAACAAATACAAATACAGAAGCTAACACCAACACCAACACATTATTTGCAGTGGCATTCTCATCATAAATGGTAAACTTAGGGTATTTTTCAAAATTTAAATGTATGTATGTGCAATTGATGGGACAAGTCATGAAATATGTCGGCCGTGTTGTCCGTGAAGGGTGATAATGACACGATATTTAGCCACTCGTTGACAGATAAACCGGCTTAACTGCTACATTCTTCATTAATATAAGATTTAGACAGCCACTCGTGCGTAAAGGAATATAAAATTATCTTTGCTTTATGTGTAAACAAATAAACTTCAATAAATTAATAAAGTCGTAAACAATGACATGCCTTAATTATGGTCAATTAGAATAAGCAGTTTAAAAATTTTAAAATGTAAAAAATGTAATAATTTTGATTTTACAGTCTTAAAATACACAGAGCCTTGAGTGCGAAAAGTTTGTATCTCATTTTTTAATTTCATTTGGAGGTTATTACCGTTTCGCAATCAACCTCCGATATAATATTCAATAGAATTATAAACATATTATTTAAAACTATCCTGAACTCGTTATGAGATCCCTGAAGAACAGTTGCCCAAAAGGATCCTTATCGGAGTATAATTCACCTGTGTGTTCGAACAATCCCGAAACACATAGACACGCCATAACCACCATCCCCCCACCCACACCCACACACCTACCTCAGTAGTAGCACCAGACAGATTGAAGGGTCCGATATGTCGAATATGTAAACTTAAAGTTTGATGAATATCCATCAAGCCGTTCATGGGGAGTAATCGTTTGAAGGTATTGTTACTTTAGCTCCAGTCACCAATAAAAAGGACCAGGCTCACTCATTAAAAAAAGTGGGAGAGGACCTTGAAGATGCTATATAGTGAGTTTAATTAAAATCCATTAAGCAGTTCACGAGTAGACTTCGTTTTAAGAATGTTCTACTTTTAGATATTGTGTCCTCTAGAAAGGTCTTGTCATACCAGTTGTAATAATTCTGGGAGATGACCCTACAGAAATACTACAGACCATGTTTGATAAAAATCCAACGAGTGGTTCACGAGGGAATCGTCACATTTTTAGTAGATTCTTTGGCCCAGGATGTGTTAAGATTTGAACCAGCATCCAGCAAACCAAAAGCAGTAAAATCACAGTTTACTTTAATGACTTTCCGTGAATAATCTCTGTTGTATATTAATGTATAAAACCACATAAAACTTTCACGTAGGGTAATATGTGGTGTACAAATGCTTTGCAACGAGAATACCACTCTAAAAGAATCTGGATCCGGCATACAAAAGGTTGGAGAGGGGAGCGTACTTATTCTTTTGTTATCTGTTTAATATCTAAAACGTACAAATTAAACCTTTTTAGAAATTCACAAATTCATGTCAAAGTAATAAAGGTGATTTAAAAAATACAACCGTTCCGATTTTGATTGTAGTGCATATTACTTACAATGTAACACAGTGCTTTGTATGACAAAATGTAACGTGAAAATATATGAAATGGCAAAATTCTACTTTCTCAATTAAATGCTTATTCTAGCATTTATCTTACTAAAACTGATTAATCTTACCTATAAGATATAAATTATATAACTTCGTACTTGCTCATTGCTAAACTTTTCTGGAATGTAATTTCGTAATTGCTCATTGTTAAACACGTCGAATATTGTTCTGTATTTTTGTCTAAAACGTTGTTCAAGCGTTTGCTGAATCATGCTTATTGATTGGCTATGGATTAATGAACTATTTTTAGCACATCAAGCCTAACTGAAATACCAAGCGGTCAAAGTTTACACTCGCCAGGTAAACAAGTAAACAATTATTGTTCCTTCTCAAGAGAAGGAACACTTATGGTGAACATGTCACACTTGACTGAGCAGGTAATGGATACAAGGGTATCATCAAAGGCATCCGAATTCCATTAGGCGCCGCCATTTTGTACTCGTGCATATTCATTAGAAATAACCTCTTTGTCAATGTGTTTTTACGCATCTTTAAGTCAATCTTTAGTGAAATACAGCTACGTAATAAACAGACCTCCAAAAAACAATAATTTAGTTTAAACTATCTAACTCATAAATCTTACATTACATATTGTAGAATCGAGATTAACTAAATGAATATTCATAATCTAAAAATAGACTCCCGCCCAAAAATATCGTCTACTATTCTTCTTCTCGGTTGCATTCTTTGCTGCCTTCAGATGTTCTTTTTACGAGTTTATTTCATACCAACTTTATTACTTTGACATTTTAAGTATAACCATCAAAACATACTGTACCAATAAAGTTATTCGAGATTTTTTACTTGTCTGTGAATGCTATTGCACGATACGTACCATCAACGGATAACATCATTTCAATTACTTCCCTTGTTTTTTTTTATCTAGAACTGTATAATGCATTTCTTCACTTTACTGAGCTATAAATATTTCGAACTTTGTAATTTCATGCCTTTTGATTAATTGTTTTCTACTTTTTAAGTTGTGAACTTTTTGTACGCACTTTTTATCAAATCCATCAGTTTGTTTTTTGCCGACTTATATAAAAAAAATCCCTTTTTCTGCTGGTTTAATGGTCCTGGAGCTGTATCTATTCATACAATGCAATTACTGGCATATGGCAGATCTTTTTTTCCAATGTATTGCCAATTGAAACAGGGAAACATACGACTAAATTCTGATCTGTGCTACTAGCACAGCTGTCGACATTGATTCCCGAAATTTCGACAGAGATTTGGTATTTATTATTGTCCGGTAGGATCGCTCATCAAAAGGTTTTTTCTTTCTTTTTTTAAGTTAAATAAATGTTTGTGTGAAATAACTTTAAGTATTCTTATAATGAAAAGATAAGAATGCACGTAAACTAGCAAGACACATAGTTCATAATTATTTTATTAAAGATCCCTTAAAAAGAATATTTAATATGCGCTAGAAGGAACCTTTTGGTAAGCTAAATCTTGTCATAATCCTTATATCTGATCTATTTGGTATTTGTGCTGTGTGACTTTTTCTCTTTTTTCTCTAAGTAGTATTTTACTCATAATCCTTATATCTTTTCGAATTATGATTTCTTTACTAAATAGAACTACACGGTTTGAAATATGTACTATGCGTAAAACTGTTGATAATCGGTGCTATTTTTAGAACGTGAAAACCAAACTGGAAATACCCAGAGGTCAGATTAGTAGGCGTACCGTATTTACACTAAACTGAACAATTGTTTCATATTTTCATAAGGATTCAGTTGTTTGGTTTCATTTTCTCTTAAGGGGACGCATATTGCTACATTCACAGTTCATACAGAAATGCGGAAGGGGTGCATATTCAAGAAATCGATGGTGGGAAAAAAATAAAAAACATATTCCTAAACTGATATAATACTGATGGACACCTGTAATATTCAGTATTTTGTGGATAAGGATGTGGTACTATGAATCTAATAGGAAAACAGAGGTCTTTGTGAAAGTGCATTCAACACAAAATATTAAGCTTTTGTATAAGGAAAAAACAGGTTTTTTACAATAACAGTGTTCCAAATAATGTTGAAGGGATGAGATTTTCTTTCTAACACACCAGGTTTGCTTAAACATGTAAAAATTTAACGCCACGTCATTTCAGCTTGGGATGGACGCCATATTTCTCATTGATAAAAATGTAAACAAAAAAAATCAGAGTGGGATTAGCATTGCAAGGGCATAACATGACATTCTACACAATGAATACCTTAGAACAGATATCTAAGATGCTACACAGGTCAGGCGGGTTAAATTCATAATGGCGATCACTTGAAATTCATCTTGAAAAGGTGGTTAATTTTAGTTTATTTACATGGTTTTTAATTTTCCCACGACTTCTCGGCGATTCCCTGCAAATGTATTACTGCGCCGGACGAAAGGTAACTCTAATAAACAACGGGAGACAACTTAGGTGTCATCACGTGTACGATTTTTAAAAAAAACATGTCGATGATTATAATTTCTTATCAAATAATGAATCCTATTCAGATATTCGTCTTTAATATTAGAAAATTATTAATTTCTGTGGACATTTGTCAAAAAATATTACTTACATTGGGCTACTTTGCGCATCAAACTGGTTTCCGCTTCAGTTGTGAGGCAGTTCCGTTATACTTTTAGACAACAATAACAAAACACAAAATGAATCAATAAAGTCACTTATAAACCGACTGCTACTTAAATCAGTGTAAGTAAAGTTGTTGTTACAACATTAGAGAGTTTGAGATTTCAAACTTCGCCTTCCCCTTCAACGTCTCTCATATATATTTTGGGTAAAGCGTCACCGATATGCGTGTATTTTATTTATATCACGCGTTGCTACTAAAGTTTTCCATGTAATATCACGTAAGCCTAAGACTTTTCTTTATTACTATGCGAAATAAAAAGCTTAGTTTCAGGATTTCTGCTTATTAAGTTATTTGATTATCCATATATAGAATTAGACTAAATTTGATGCGAAACACTATCAATAGATATAAGAATAATGAAGTTTTGTATGGCTAATGATTTTAACTAAATCCATTGAAATGAACCTGGAAGTATGAAGTTATCAACTTATTTTGAGAAACTTTGAGATTTTGTTCAAACTTTAACTTCTACGGCATATTTGTGTCCCCAGGAGGTATCGATTTTACCAGATTGGCCTTTTTGTCGTATGAAGTGAAGTTTTGAACGTCCGAAGATGTGATATCACGAAAGTCGAAACTTCATTCTTTTACATCTACTCTGTCCACATACTCGGCATCAAGGACTGAAATCTGGATGGAGGCACATGGCATGACAGTCATTTTACTTGAAAAATAAATAATTACGCGCGATTATCATTTGGTGGAACATTTTATTTTCACATCCAAATAAAATCAATCTGTTTCTGTCAGACACTTGATACGACAATTGCGTTTTAATTATAAACATAAAATGGTACTAGGAAAACGGAAAATTCTTCTGAAGTATCAGACAATTTCAGATCTATGATATCATGATAAGAGACGTTTCCTGTTAGCCGTATGGGATAACTCCATTCTTTAAATAAACGGAACCAGAGCCTGGCAGAGGGACATTGTAGGTTAATTCCCCTTTGATTCTTACATTTTACAAAGAAAGTCGGTCTTGAAACTCGGTGTAACCGTACCCTACCCCCCCCCCCCCACCCCCCGCCCCCACCTCTAACCAAAATTCCTGGATCCGCAGATGCTTTACTTATAAAATAGTATATTAAAATCATATTGTGCTGTCTGAGAGTTTGGCATTATACAGAGTCATACAGAGTGTCATTATCACGTTATAGGTTATTAACTTTGTATGTGGATATATGCACGAGTTCTGCAGCGGTAATATTGCGCGACTTTAGGAGCGCAATATTGTCCGCGAAAGAACGAGTGCACATATCCACATACAAAGTTGATAACCTTTATATTACATATCTACTATCAAATGATTAATTTATATCTAAATTATAGTTCTGTCACGAAAGACAGGAAAAAATACGGAAAACAAATTCTCCGAAAACGCAATAAACAAATCAAATTAATGCGCATTAATTTTTTCCGCGAAAATGACGTCAACTTGTTGTCGCAATGTGCGCGTGGACGTCACGCGATTCTTTCCATTACAACGTTAAGAAAACATTCCACATCCTATATAAGTCCAACCCATGACGTAATTATAACTTTCATTTTATTTCAGTCTGATAAATTACTACGAGCCAGTATCTAATAGGTCAGATAAATCAAAGTGTAAAAGTAAACAAAATGTTGCATAAATTACAAATTAAACAAACACACAATAGCAACAAAAATCTACAGAAACGAGATCCGCAATGGACGGACCGTCAGGGGAGGTAACTAGAGTCACGGATTGGGACTAGTCCGATATGAAAGCGTTCAACGTCATGATATGGAAAAATATTGCACGATCGCGGTCAATTAAAACCCAATGGAAAATAATTTTTGGTAATATGTAACAATCATTTTTATTTCCTCTCATATATGATTTACAATCGTGCATTGTATACTGACTATACTGACGTAATTTTATATAAAATCTAAATGTTTGCGAGCTCAGCTGCAAGACTAACGAGTTTTTACATTGTTCACATTGTTTTATCGTTTTATTTTATTTTTTTTTTATTCATTTTTTTTTTTTTTTTTTTTTTTTGGTATTCGCTCTAAAATCCATGCTGTGATTATATTGATTGAAATGTTTTTTTATTTAATTTTCATTTTTTCATTGTTAAAACCTCTTGTAAAATTCCTGCCCTTTCGGACAACTGGTATCAAAATGCACGAAAAAAACTATCATAATTACGGATAAATTGAATGGGCGGATTAAAAGAAGTAAGGTTCATTCTAATGTTTGAAATCTCAAGGAATTTTAATCGAACTTCAACTTCATACGTTAACTTCGCAAGAGACGTTGAAGGGGAAGCCGAAGGTTGAAATCTCAAACTCTATTATACATGTTCGTTACGTTATGAGATAAAGTTTATCTTGAACTGCATAATCCATTACTTACGTTTACATGATATTGCATTTACAACTTATCTGACCCCATTTTTTTACGTGAATGACAGCATTCTCGTGCAACTCGTGCAAACAGAGTTATGAAAAGTATGGTGGAGAATTCAAGGACAAATTATAAATGACATTAAAGTGAGGATAACTGTATATTCGTCCAGATTTGATCATTGACATGCCTGCTGTGTATTAGTAACTTTTGTGAACAAGATTAGAATGTTACTTTTGCACATATACACATTGATTGCCATGGACCTCTCAACCAAATTTCATACCTTATTTTAGGGATTTTTAAGACAATACATTTTCAAAAGTTTGTTGAATGTGTTTTGATATTTAAGTGCATTGTAGTTCATGAATACCAAGTTAAAAATTAATAATGGCAACATTTCTAGGCCCTTATTGTAAGCCACTAGACTTCTGTAACGATAAATGATTAATGTATTAAGGGGAATATACTCTTTTAGTTTTGGAATGTGGCATTCCTTGACCACCGTATCTTTTCTTATGCACTACTTTGTAAACAAACTAAATAATGTGTTTTAGCTTACATATGCGAAATGAAAAGCAAGACAGTGACCATATTTCACATTCTTTCTTTAAATTAGAATATGTAGGACATTGATAAATGTTTGGACAAGGAGAAGCACTATTATTTTCGCACCAAAAAGTCTTAATTGTTGACTTTGAATGTACACAATAAGTCTTATGTAATTCAACAATAACTTTCTTGTTTCAGTTTTCTCATTTTTATTTTAGTGAGCAATCCTTTGTGTACTTATAACAGTTGAAACAGTATCCATTTCATGTACCTTAACCTTGTACTTTTTTGCAGGTAAATTTTATCATACCCCACCCACTTTTTTCTAATTTCAAAGTATGCGTCCCCTTAAGTAGTACTTCACTTTTGCGTGTAATATAATTTGATTTACTAAACTGCATATGCACGATTTAGTGATACCCAGTTATTTTTCCTATACATTGCACAGTCAATGCGACTATTTCTACGATCAATAGTGACGAACATCCAGCACAATTCTAGTGTCGCTTCACATTATTTATGTAATGCACATTTATAAGACTGCCTGGTTTACTTTAGACCTCCTTTTTGTTAAACTACCTAGTTAGATATTGCACGTAATGACTTTGTTTTTCTGTCTTTTCCACATTCAGTCTTGACAAGTAATGTATGTAGTTATGTTCCTGTTTTCATAAGTTCTGCTTTTAAATGAAGTCATTATATTAAAATTATAATTAAACTTTTAAACACTCCAAAACAATCTATATTAAATTATAAACGAAAAACCTAAAATCTAACATTGCGTACAAGTTTGTATCTAAACTATGCTACACACTAATTTGTTACCATTAGGAATATTGACAAATTTTAAAATATATGTTTCCTTTAACTAGCTTATATGATAGCAAATGTAAATGTTGATTGTTAGTTACCGTCTTTCCTCACACGAATAAGAATGTTTCCAAGATTGTATGTGGATGTAAATATGTTCACTTTTATGATTTGTGTGAAACTTTATTTGTACGTTATATATGTTATTTCATAATTTGTCCATAGAATTCTTCTCAATCTAAACGTATGCCGAAACAGCATTCACTTTAACAATAACATTGCGACCAGATAATAAGTCTGAACAAAATTGTCCTTACCATTTTGCTAAAAAGACAAATGACGTTTTCAAGGAGGCCTGCTTTCAATACTAGACTTTTCCCTCACTGATAACATCTCATCTACTACTTCTTCCTAAATATGCTTCTATTTTTCTGTACACTTTTTCTTACTTGCCTCAGGTACATAACTCCTGGCCCATGCTTTCTTATCCTTTATGTCTCATTCGGGGTTGTAAACTATACTGACGAGATAAAGAAACGCCTCATTCAAACTCGGTATACAATTTTTCGTTAACCGTGATTCAAAATTAGAAAAGAACAATGCCATTCGCAAATTAGATGCTTTACAAGAATTTATGGTCAATAAGAAATCATTTCATTGTCGCATTAAGCTTAAATCTTGAATTTTAATAGCCCGGTCGGAGAAATTGCATTAGAAAAATCAGTAGCGCGTGTGGCCACCTCTGCTAGCAACCACAGCAGCAAGGCGACGCCTCATAGAGCCGCACCAGTTGCGTAACAGATACCGTGGGATTCTGGCCCACTCCTGGTGCAGCGCTGCTACCAGTTCCCGGACGTTTGCTGGCTGGGGTTGACGTTGGCGTAACCGCCGTCCGAGATAATCCCACGCGTGTTCAATCGGATTGCAGTCCGGTGAACACGCCGGCCAAGGTAAAACATTAATGTTTCTAGCCTGTAGAAAGTCCCTGGTGACGCGTGCAACGTGAGGTCGCGCGTTGTCGTGCTGATAGACTAATCCTTGACGTTGACGGAATAAAGGGACAACTACATGACGTAATATCTGGTCGATGTAACGCCTGGCTGTGAGATTACCTTGGCAAACGACGATTTGGGACTTAAACCTATGGTTGATTGCTGCCCACACCATTACTCCACCTCCACCGTAACGATTGTGCTCCAAAACGCAATTGTTTGCGTAGCGTTCATAGCGTCGTCTATAGACACGGATACGTCCGTCGGCGTTCCACAAGTTGAAACGCGACTCGTCACTGAACACTACGTTCTGCCAACGCTGGCCGCGATGGTTGCGGACCCAAATAAGACGTTGGTGACGGTGGCGTAACGTTAGAATTAGACCGCGGTAGGGCCTACGACAGGTAATTCCGCGTTCTCTGAGTCGATTTCTCACTGTATGTCGACTAATTGGACATCCACGGTTACCTACTACTATACGTGACGTAGATTGCGCCGTCACAAATCTGTCACGTAAATGACGTTGACGTATATAATTATCCTGTCGTATTGACGTTACACGCGGTCTACCTGAACGTGGTCTATCGATAGACGTTCCCGTGTCTCTAACACGTCGAATAAGACGCACAATTGTCGAACGAGAGACGTTTAAACGTCTAGCAACTTGTTCCTGCGTTCGCCCACATTCAAGCATAGCCAAAACCTGAGCCCTCTCTTCAGAATTCAGCCTCGGTATTACGAAAACTAATGTTTTTTTCAGAGAATAGCTGAAAATATGGTTGTGTGTCGTATTACACATGTACATGTGCAAAAATCGTTCAATCAAACCACATGGTTTACATGCACGGACTGCACGAGGAAATCATGACCAGGTACATGAAGTGAACAAATGGCTGAATGAAATCGCGCGAGTTTTTGTTCACTGTGTTTGTCGGTCAGAGTACATGTAGATTTACTACATTTCACAACAATTAAAAGCGTTAGGAAAAAAATAACGCCAAATTTCAATGAGGCGTTTCTTTATCTCGTCAGTATATAAAAGTTATCCTGATTTCATCCACATTCCTATGACGGCTTTTCTTGAATTCATACTATCCAACCTTTCAATCACATGACCACTAAATTATTGCCAAAACATGCCGTCACGTACACGTATCGATACCACGGTTGCCTACCTGTTTTATCCCACTTCCTTCTATTCGTAAGTATTTATAGTTGTCCGGAGTACGTCCTGTCACTGCACAACTCTTTGTTAGCGAATGCTCTTATCTGCAACGATATAAAATATCCTCGAAGAACCATGCAGCCGAACATGAACCGACTACATGATAATCGCCTGTTCATTATGCATACTTTGAGTTCCTTATTTGTTGTCACATTCTCATTATGGCTTGTATGCCTCCTACTTACCGCTGGAGATGTCCACAGGAATCCAGGTCCAGAATCAACTTCTTCTTCTGTATCATCTCAGTCAAATACATCACCGTATGCACAAGCGATATCAAACCATCTTTCTTTCATACATTTAAACGTTCAGAGTATACAACACAAACTCGATATCTTATACGCAGAACTTTCTGAATTTGATATCTTAGCCTTTTCTGAGACATGGTTAAATCGCTCAATTACTTCTGAAGACTTAGTGCTGCACTCATATCATAAACCTGAACGAAAAGATCGTGATGGTGATTCTCATGGAGGAGTTATTTTGTATGTTAGAGAGAATATACATTACCTGCGTAGATCAGACCTTGAGATCAATCGTCTCGAATGTCTATGGGTGGAAATAGTTCTTTGTAATAATAAACATATACTATTTGGAGTCTTCTACCGACCTCCTAGTTCTGACACCATATACAATAACCTGATTGAAGATTCTATTGGTCTTGCAGTTGACACAAACATCTCGGATATAATAATCACTGGAGATTTCAACTACAATGCTCTATGTCCAACTCCACACAGAAACATTCTTTCCATCACGCAACAATTTAATCTCGAACAGCTTATTGAAGAACCAACCCATTTCACTGAACACTCGATATCCATTCTAGACCTTATTTTCGTGACAAACAGAAATAACATTCTTCTTTCAGGTGTTGGGGAACACTTTCTTGAACAAGACCAACGGTACCACGTTCCAATCTTCGGGCTTCTCAAATTTAATAAACTGAAACAAAAATGCTTTGACAGACTGATATGGGAATATGATCGGGGTGACTACGATAGCCTAAGAGCAGAAATCGACAATTTCAATTGGAATATCTGTATCGATCCAGATATCAATATATACGCCTCCAATATAACCAATCAAATCACAGTCATTTCAAAACATAACATTCCTAATAAAAATGTCACAATTAGACCCTCAGACGTCCCTTGGATGAACAATAATATAAGGAAGAACATACGAAAGCGTAAGCGTATCTACAGAAAAGCTAAGAGAACAAACTCACCTCATCACTGGCAAAAATTTCGACAAGTCCGAAATGAACCTGTTTTGCTCATCCGGGAAGCCAAATCACAATACTTCATCAAACTTTCAGACAAACTTAAAAACGGATCATTCTCTTCAAAAGATTGGTGGACTACCTTAAAATCCTTCATCTCTAGAACGAACAACAATGTTATTCCTCCACTATATAACTCCAACACTCGACAAACTACGTCTTCTGATTTTGAAAAAGCTAACCTTTTAAATGATTACTTCCAAGAGCAGACATACATTGATGACGAAAATATAGAGATACCTAATCCTGGTCTAACGAATTCTACCACTATTTTAAATGAAATTCATCTTTCTCCGGCAGAAACTGAAGATGTCTTGAAATCTCTACCAGTTCACAAGGCCGCAGGTCCTGATGGTATAAGTAACAGAATTCTACTTGAGGCTTCTCATGAACTATCTTTTCCTCTTTGTGACCTTTTCAATGCTTCACTTCAATCTTCTACTGTTCCAGTCACATGGAAAGAAGCCCATGTTAGCGCAGTCTTCAAGAAAGATGATGCCACTCTTCCTAATAACTATCATCCAATATCACTCTTAAACACTATTGAAAAAGTTCTTGAACGTCTTATTTTCAAGCATGTTTATAACCATCTTCATGATTCTCGCTTTCTAACTCCTGTACAGTCTGGTTTCATTCCGGGCGACTCCACAGTTAATCAACTTGTTTTCATATACGATACTCCCTGTAAGGCTCTGGATAACGGTCTAGAGGTTCGTGCGGTATTTTTCGATATAAGTAAGGCCTTTGACAAAGTCTGGCACAAAGGATTACTATGTAAATTAAAATACGCAGGAATCTCAGGTTCTCTTCATATGTGGTTTCAGGATTATCTCTTACATAGACGTCAACGTGTTGTACTGCCAGGTGTCAAATCGAACTGGGCTTTTCTCAAAGCTGGAGTTCCACAGGGTTCAATTCTCGGGCCTCTTCTTTTCCTTATCTTTATCAATGACATCGTTGATGAAATCAGATCATGCATCAACTTGTTTGCTGATGACACAAGTCTTTACATTATAGTTCAGTAACCGGACATTGCGGCAAATCTTCTCCAGTCTGATATCCAAACAACTTCATCTTGGGCAGAAAAATGGCTTGTTAAATTTAATCCCTCCAAATCAGAAGCGCTCTTAATTTCAAGAAAAAGAAATTTTCAACTACACCCTCCTCTTCGAATGTTTAACCAGATTATTCCAGAGGTACTCGAACATAAACATCTTGGTGTATTCCTGTCAAATGATTGTTGCTGGTATTCTCATATCAACTACATTGTAGCAAAAGCTTGGAAGAGGGTTAATATAATGCGTAAATTGAAATTCTCACTTGACCGTCGCTCCCTTGAAACTATATATATTTCTTTCATAAGGCCAATACTCGAATATGCAGACGTGGTGTGGGGTAACTGTACAAAGTATGAAATGGATCAACTTGACAAAATTCAAAATGAATGTGCTCGAATAGTCTCCGGAGCTACCAAACTTGTTTCTTTGGAAAACCTAAAGAGAGAAGTACCCTGGGAGCCACTATCCGATAGACGTTACAAACATCGACTTCTTATGTTCTTTAAAATGAAATCTAATCTGACTCCGGCATATCTATCCTCTCTAGTTCCTGACTCAGGTGATACTCGCTACAACCTAAGAAACTCTGAAAATATCCATGGTGTACCTGCAAGAACATCTTTATATTTCAATTCTTTTTTGCCTTCCGTTGTACGTGATTGGAATTTATTGAGACCAGATATCCGTAATTTGGAAACACTTTCATCATTTAAAAGTAATCTAAATAAAAATAAAGAAGCGTACTCCAGCCTATTACTACACCGGAATTAGAAAACTCCAGGTGCTCCATACACGACTACGAACTAAGTGCAGTGCATTGAATCAACATCTTTACCTAAAAAGTATTTCTCTTACACCATTATGCCAGTGTGGACAGATGGAAACTAATTTCCATTTCTTTTTTGAATGCAGAAATTTCGATCTTTGTCGCAACGATCTTCTTAATAATCTGCGGAATTTCGAAATTGACTTGGATACTATTCTGTTTGGAAACCAAGACCTATCTGATCAGGATAACATGACTATATTTACTCATGTACAGGCATATATTTCCGAAAGTAAGAGATTTGGTTAGCAACTCTAAGACATTCCCATTTCTTCCCACTTTCTCTCTTCTATTCTACCTTTGACTTGTTCTAATCTCTACATTTATGTGAATACTTTTCTTCTACCATACATGTATACATTGTCCCCTTTCCATTTTTTACATTCACAGCGATTTATTAATTTTTTTTTTTTAATTTTTTTTTTCATATAATAATTTTTTCATATCTTAAGACTATATTCCTAGCCCCATTACAGATTGAAGCTCGATATGCCCATACAGTTATATTTTGTCCGCAAAGGAGAAGAATTCTATAAGACTTGTCTTCCATTCTTATCCTTTCCTGTTTTGTCTTCACTACAGTATGTCATACGTATAAATATAATGTACTCTATTTTGGGAATAAATATGTTTAAACTAAAATTCTACAGATTTATAGAAAGACAGAAAGATGGACACAGTAATTACTTTTATATAAGAACAGACTCACTTTTTCATGAGATAAGGTTAAAAATTTGTTAACGTAATACGAAAAGGCACAATAGCACAGTCTGTTTCATTTTTCTGTTTATGGAGATGTAATGAAATGTGCAGTTCCCCTTATGTCTCCTAGCACCGGCTTAAACGGAATTCTTTTACAGTGTAAAGGAATGTTCTCAATGATCGAAAAGAACCAAAAATATAACAACACTACGTCCATGTACGGGGAGACTTTTACTCAACTTTTACTCTTGTTCACCTGATATATTATGATTCAAAAACAAACTTAACATTATATATATTGCCTTATGTCCTGTAAATTAGTAGATACAAGATGTAGCCATGGTTGACTCTTTATAGCTGGTTCAACGTTATATAAAAATAAGATGTCAATAACTTAACATTGATATATCAAATACTTTATAGTTGTAAATGTTTCTGACAGCTTCAGTTTACTCCCACATTTAGAGTATTTCTTCCTACATTGTTTTTAAAAATATGTAGTGTACAAAATATACAGGCGGTAAGGTCACATAGATGAAAATATCCTGAAGGCTCTCTATCAACGCAGGCTATGCACAAGTTAGGCTTATGACAAACCTGAAAACAGAAACAAGAAAAAAACTAAACTATAATTAAAATGATCCCTGTATAGCTAAATGATATCAACACATAGCTTCAACAAATATTTTCATACAAAATAAATTTGGTTATAAAAATATTTTGCTTGCCTTTAGTTGTTCAAAGAAGTTAATCAAAATAATAACTACAAGTTTCAACATAAATTATTTCAACGCTTTTTTAGCAATCTAATTATTATACTAATGAAAATGTATAAGAATTAGAAATATACCCCCATTTGACTATGTTGTCTTTCCACCATGCTCGTTCAGTACATCATTGCCAGTCTCTCACCACTTCCTCTGGTGGTCTGAATATATAAATGACAATTGTTTGCAAAAAAAGGTTATTCTATTAAAATACCCTGAAATCCCGAAAATAAGCCGGTTTCGAAAATAAGCCGGTCTCGAAAATAAGCCGCCATTTCACTACAGGCAAAAAGGGCTCATAAATAAGCCGCACTCAAAAATAAGCCGTCTAGCTTTTTGTATCATTAATAGTATCAATGACTTTGTTAGGACACCATATGAGGTAGAAAAAGTAACCAACGTGTACATAGCAGATTTATTTCCACACAGCAATAAAATATACTTTGGAATAAAAAAAAAACCTAAAACAATGCAAGTTGTGCTGATATTTAAAACCCTGGACAAATTAAAACTTTAAAAGCAAAAAAAAAAATGCTGTCTCAAACACTTCTTGTCACGTCAGTAATGTATAAGAATTAGAAATATACCCCCATTTGACTATGTTGTCTTTCCATCATGCTCGTTCAGTACATCATTGCCAGTCTCTCACCACTTCCTCTGGTGGTCTGAATATATAAATGACAATTGTTTGCAAAACCAGGTTATTTTATTAAAATACCTGGTATGTATACAAATGTTTCAACAGCTCGGTTGACAAGTTGGCTATAAGTGAGGGAGTGGGGCTCTATCTCCGGTCGCGTCGTACCAAAGAAAAAATGAACTTACAGCTTCCTAGAATGGCACTGATCAGCATTTAAAGGACTTTAACAGGCGGTCAAATAAGCACAGTCAAGTATCTACTGAATATCTTGTTTGTCGCAAAAGAGCTTTGTGGCTGGTGTTGTTTGCGACGTTAAATAAGCTTTCACCTGCTACTGGCTGACTGTTTCTATTTCACTGCATTCATTTAAAGTATAGAATTCATAATTCATTCAATACCTCGAGGATGCAGACACCCGCATTTTCAGGCGTTAACTTCAACTACAATAACTTTCACTTCTGTAGAGATATATGTACGTAATTATGTTACCAATAATAAAACACAAAACAATCTGAAAATATACCTCTGTTTTACTAAATTCAGCACAAGAACCTTTACTAAAGTCAGCACAAGAACTTTCCTCCATTCTCCCGTCATGAATGCAAAAGGAAAACGTCTGCAAAGGGAGTAAAATAGTCCAAAATGTAGTTCCTACCAGCTGGTACTGTACGTGCCACCTAAGAAGCCATGGCCGATACCCCAGTGGGACTCGAACCCACCACCCTGAACTTAGCAGCCGACACCTTATCCACTAGATTCTAAATATCCCTAATTGTTATAATTATATATAGCTATAATAAAGGCGTTTGCTGTCATATCTTAGCTTTTAGGGTAAATATTTCTTTTTATGACTTCTCACTTGGACTGAAGACATATTGATTATGATATTTTATCACTGATTTCGGTTAGAAACTGTTATTTACTTTAACAGTGAAGCGAATTCAGAAATTCATGATAAATTCAGACAGTTATGAGCACAATCCATTTCAAAAATTCTATCGAAAAAAAAAACAAAAACAACAATAACAACAACAAAAATGGAGTATGCAATTCTATCAGATAAACAAGACTACAGAAGCCTATCTTGAAAAAATACGTGTAGGGTGCCCAGTGGTCCGGTAACTGCACCCTTCAACCACGGGTCTAGAGGTCTGGTTACGTGACCAAAAGGAAAAGCCTCTGTCTTTTCTTACAAATACCTATTGTACTACACTCTTATCACAAACTAATGTTTATATTTTAATCTATTCATGGTTACAAATTAATTCAATTAAAAAATCGTGAATTATTATTTTAATTTAAAATATTGTATAAACGTACCGAAATAGACACGTCCGTCTGTCTGGAACACACACGGGTTCAAGAAATACTTTATGTTGCCTTATGTGTCCGTGTAAGTTAATATTTTCATCTTGTGATTTTCTCGTTTAAATTTAGGAAGCAAAACCATGTTAATCAAATAGCAAGTCGACTTATATTTAAGTTATTTAAGTAACATGATACGTTACATAATGGCATGTCGACTTACTGTGACTACATAAAGATATGGAAGCGTTAATTGACCCCCGAGTTGACGTGAAAATGACGGACATGTCAGGATAGATTATCTCGACATATCGTGTAATATCGTGGCATCTCGTAAATTATTAAGACGACACGCCAGAACTGATTCTTGTCTTGTTGACAAAGTATCTACCCCTGGTCATAATTTATGCTACGCTTAACTAAATTTACTCGATTGTTGACATAACTGGCGCCATACAAAATTGTATCACACAGGAAAATAGGACGGCATGCTACATAATCAAATAGACGTCATCCAAAAATTATGTGAAAATGTAAAAAACGTTCTAGTTTATGTTAACATATGGTGATATACCTTGTTTTCTTGTAAAATATTTACACGCCGTGAGCCGATACCTTTGTATTATTTAAAGAAAATTAAGCGAAATGTCGGTAGTTTTGTATTAGCTTTGGAATTCTGCCGTTTTCGTTGGAAGCAATGGCTGCATAAAACTACGGTAATTATTTCATGCTTGTACTATTATTGTTGTTGTTAATGTTCTTATTCTCATAGTTTCGTTATTTATGATAATATTATTTAGGCTGTGAAGACCATAACTCTCCTTTAACATTATTGCTTATGGTTCTGGCGGAAGGCTTTATCATCCGCAAAATGCGACTAGTAAGGCAATGATCTTTCTTTAATTTAATGTTCTGATTTCATCAGTAAGTCTTCTGACTCCAACAGGAATGCCATCACTCTTTTAGTATTCGTTTGGCAATATCCCTAACAAATCTTAGACAAATCATATCATTGACCCCCGTAAAGATTTATTTGAAATTATGTAATCCTGATTTCTATGAATAATTGTTACCGGATTTAGAAAAGTCTAGACGTTTAGAATATATGATATATAGAGTATCTTGAGATACTTTTTGAGTCCAAAGTGATAAGGAAATCAACTGCATTTCATGGAAAAAGTGCTGCTCTCTAATGAGAATTTCAATTTATTATTTAAAAAAATGAAAATGTTTTGATATTTCTGTTAAGTTCTTGCGAAATGTTATGCAAAATAACTAAATTTAAGTTCAAATTGCTAGTTGACATTGGGACTGATTTTTTTAACTCACCTGTCACATAGTGACAAGATGAGCTTTTGTGATCACCCTTCGTCCGTCGTCTGTCGTCAGTCCGTCCGTGCGTGCGTCCGTGCGTCCGTGCGTCAACAATGCCTTGTCTGCACGATAGTGGTTTCATTTATGATTTTATTTTAACCAAACTTGCACACAACTTGTATCGCCATAATGTTATGGTTCCTTTCTTGAACTGGCCAGATCACATTATGGGTTCCAGAGTTATGGCCCCTGAAAGGGCCAAAATTAGCTATTTTGACCTTGTCTGCACAATAGCAGCTTTATAATTTGATTTTTGCCAAACTTGCACACAACTTGTATCACCACGAGATCTTGGTTCCTTTCTTGAACTGGCCAGATTCCATTATGGGTTCCAGAGTTATGGCCCCTTAAAGGGCCAGAATTAGCTATTTTGACCTTGTCTGCACAATAGCAGCTTCATTTATGATTTGAATTTAACCAAACTTGCACACAACTTGTATCACCATAAAATCTTGGTTCCTTTCTTGAACTAGCGAGATTCCATTATGGGTTCCAGAGTTATGGCCCCTGAAAGGGCCAAAATTAGCTATTTTGACCTTGTCTGCACAATAGCAGCTTCATTTATGATTTGATTTTAACCAGACTTGCACACAACTTGTATCACCACGAGCGCATATAGAGACTTCATTTATGGTTTTATTTGATACAAACTTCCAAAATATCTTCAACAAC
Organism: Mercenaria mercenaria; assembly: GCF_021730395.1. Classification (NCBI taxonomy): domain Eukaryota; kingdom Metazoa; phylum Mollusca; class Bivalvia; order Venerida; family Veneridae; genus Mercenaria; species Mercenaria mercenaria. Next base: position 21,674 of record NW_026461516.1, on the reverse strand, counting down.
AATAAATCTTGGATTCCATGACAAATCCGATCCAATCGTAGGTTCCAGAGTTATTTTATATCTGATTACCTCCCCTGATTGTAATCAAAATGGATTTATATCAGTAAGTACTTATAGGACTTATTTGAAATTTCATTATTGTTATTAGATGATAGAAACAATCAGGATAGATAACTATGGACTGGTTTTATGTCAAATTACCTCCCTTTATTTCAAATTAAAATGGATATATCTCCATAACTAATGAAGATACTGATCTGAAATTTCATTTATGTCAACAGATTTATTTGGCAGATCCTTCTTTTGTTCACTTACAATATTTATTTTTTTAATTACTTCCCTTTTACGTTACTATAAATAGCTTATTTTTAGTAACTTTTTTATTATTGGCCGTAGGGAAAAACCGAGACCACTTTTCTGTGGTACAACATGGATGGTACCTCCAATTTTTAGGTGTATTTTGACATATCTATACCTTGTAAGATTTTTTTTCTTTTTGGTTAAATTTCTTCCCTTTGTTGTTCCTGTCCTTTGGACTTTGATATTTTACTGAGGACCTTCTTGTCCTCAAGTGCAATGATAACAGGTGAGCGATATAGGGCCATCATGGCCCTCTTGTTTTCATTGCATGTGCACCGAAAAGTAATATAAACACTTAACTAGCTGCATCCCGCCCGCTTAGCTCAGTAGGGAGAGCGTTGGTCTAGGGATCGCGGGGTCGCGAGTGCGATCCTCGGACAGGGCGTATGTTCTCCGTGACTATTTGATAAACGACATTGCGTCTGAAATCATTAGTTCTCCGCCTCTGATTCATCTGGGGAAGTTGGCAGTTACTTACAGAGAACAGGTTTGACACTGGTTAGATTACCTGCCCGCCGTTACATGACTGAAATACGGTTAAAAACGGCGTTAAACCCTAAACAAACAAACAAACAAAATAAACTGGTTGCTTCCTTTTTAAGGCATTTTCTTAAATGTCAAACTGCCATGTCGTTTTAATATTTTTCTTTTTATTAAGCAAAAGTAAGTGCTGAGTGGTTAGATTATTGATTCCATCTATCAACGTGTTGCTAGGTGTTCCTTCCCCTTTTCTACCTCGCTAATATATAATGAAGTACCGCATTATATAAATGTAGAAAATGTATTATTATTGATATAATAAAAAATCTGTTTTGTCATTTCAGTTATATGTGTTTTTTTGTGAAAGCTGTGTTGCCTGGTTTGGTGTCAACAAGTTCAAAGATGTGTTACTTACGTAATATTTCCGGCTTTGATATATACTTGGAAAGTTACAGTTTATTTTATATTTTACACGTAACATTGCAGTAACTCTTCGACATGCAAGACAGACTGTCGGACGCCCTTTGGTGAGGAGATATATGGCTGGTTCTACGTCACCTTATGTAATAAATGAAGCGAGACAGCTTTTCAACAGATGGCATAATATGGAACATGTTTAAGTCATCAGACAGAGTGAAAGAATCGCAAGAAATAGCCGGGCATAAATTAATAAACATGGATACATTGGTGTGATTGCAAAACGTCTGTTACACAGACTTACATATATTAAAAGTGGGCATGCATTTAGACGATCACCTAAATGTTAAAACTTTTGGAATTGCAGTGCATATGACTAAGGTTCTAAGGTTACGAGTTTGTTATAAAGATCCGCCAAAGATTGGCTGACTATATTAAGTCTATACTTATAAGTTCCGAGGGTTGTTCGTGCAGATATAGCACCAGATACTATTACAAAAGTCACAAAAAGTGTAAATAAAAGTTATTCCCGCCAGGTGAAACCCTAACATACGAAAAGGCAACAGAAGAATACTTTTTTTGCAGTGCTCAAAACAAACTGGATTCATTTGGACAAAGAAAAGTTTGAATAGTCAAGTAACACTTTTGTTCAGTGCAAAACAATGTACTCTAACTGGTTGTAGATAGATCTATATATGTAATGCTTCTTTTAAAATATACAAGACCACCGTTTAGTGTCTGAATTTGTTGTCTTACTTGAACACTTACACTAACATTGCAAGAAATGCTAACTAGTATAAAATGTTAAAAATACGGTGAACAATCTAATTATAATGACTGGCTATTTTGTAGTACCAGTATCTTGTATAGTTTTCTTGCTTTCATAAATTGTTTTCAAATTCACATATATGTTAGGAACATTTGTGCTGAAAACAATGAACAAATAAAAACAATGGATCATTAGGCTTGTTTTTGTGAAAAATAGTTTTGAAAACACCCACTGTTGCTGAAACTGATAGCGACTCTTCAACATTTTCATGATTGTTTGCTTTTATATAAATATCAACCGAAGTATGCATAAAGACAGCACAATAAGGTTAATTCTTTTTACAGATTCTATTATATACTTATTTCATATCATAGTCATATTTATAATACAATACCGTTATGAGTATGCGTACAAATAGAAAAAAATGTCTGTTTTCATATTCACTTTAATTTGTGAACTTTTTTAATGGAAAAATTCTCATAGTTTTGAAAAAAAAATGTTTCTAGATTTTTTTCCTGTTGTCATTGTGAGTAAACAATTGAATTGTGAAAATAAAAATGGCAAAAAGTATGGGTCATTAGGCTAAATTTTATGTTAAGGCCGCTTGAATGCAACACTTGTGTGCTGACGAACAATGGCGCGGACCTGACCAAGTTGATTACATGTATATCTGCCAGAAGTTAAAAAGAAGTTTAAACATTCTAAATTCTTTCTATAATTGAATACTGAATAATTTGAAAGGGGATTTGTCTTATCAGTACAAAGTTAACTTAAATGTGTAACATTATATAAACAGAACTGTATTTGTACTAACGTGCGCTGTCAAAATACAGACACAAAAAATGTCAAGATACATGTAAGGCATGATTCATGTCAATACAACAAAAACAAGTATTGATTACTGATAAAACTTATAAAAAAGTTATTTTATTTAAGATTTCTCATATTTTAGATTGTCTGTAACATGTTTCAAGAAATGTTGACTTCACTTCACTTTCCCATAGATGGTGTCGGCCGCGCAGAAACATGCGCATAAAAAACTACCGGAATTCCCTTTAAATGTGCTTTGATTTTTCTTTTAAATGTAATACTTAAATTTTATATTGTTACATTTTGCACAAAACTGTATAAGGCAGATAAAAAGAAACCACCGCTTATGACTGAAATGTTACTCAGTTAATAAACAATAGAAATTTGCTTTCTTAATTCACTGAATAGCACGTTTCAATAGAAGAATACCAAAGAAAATGGATTCGTTCAATGTTGTTAGAGAGGAGATGCTGTTTACAATGCCTTATTGTCCAAAATGTACAAAAAGATCGAGAAAATATGCTTTAAACAACCCTATGCCTTTTGAGCATCCTTTGCCTGTCTTAGGCATCATCTGCATCCATATATGTTGTGTTTATCTTAAAAATTGCAGAAATTATCATAATACGGTCAATTATCAATTATAAATTTTAGAGTTGCCATTGTGAATATTAAAGGCCAGAAGAGATCTGCCCAAATACTTTAATGCTTATCTGTTAACAGATTTTACAGATTTTATTATATATATAGCAGATGTATCTGCTAATAAGTCGGAACAAATGACTGCGAAAAAAAGTTACACCAAATACGCAAAAGAACTGCTACGCGTTTCTGAGTAATATATACCTAATGAAATCATATTGTAAATAACAACTGACATCATTAAAGCGAATATTACGATATAAAATAAATAATTCCTTTCAAAAGTTTCAAGTAAATATGGCAGCCCGTGTGTGAGTAAAATAAACGCAGTTGATTCAAAATCTATATATGGTGGAGGTGTCGTTCTTGAAATGTCCACTTTCCAACAATGTCTTTTTTTGTATGCAATGAAAATAAAATTCCTCTCGCATTTATGCTTTAGGCAAAGACATTAATAAAGCGCAACTATTACAGTATTCAAGAAAAGTGAGCCTACAAAAAAATTCCAATTTTCTTAGTACAAATAAGGTCTCAATTCCGACAAAATGTTTTACTTGTCCTGCATTCAGGACTAATAATAATACATTTTAAAGCAATGACCCATATAGTATTCAAGTAAAGTAGACCGCAAACAAAAGTTTTAATTAGGAAATTCAATAGCCTGGTGCTAGAGCGTCTGCTTCCAGGGCGGGAGGTCGTGGGCACGACCCCCGGCCGCGTCATACCAAAGACATGAAAAATGGTTCCTGTAGCTCCCTTGTTTGGCGCTTAGTATAAAAATGGAAAATGGCTTCTTCTCTCATTCCATCAGGAATGAGGTGTCGAGAGTGATTTATATAAGTTGTAGAACTTCTTTCACAATCGACCTGGTATATTTTATGTATAAACATAGTAAAGAAAAGGCCATACTTCTGAAAAATGTGTGCAGGAGTTATGGTTCCTGGCAAACCTAATAATGATGAGTGTGCATAGTTTAAAAGCTACTGTTCTCATTATTACAGTAGAGTAGAGTAAAATCTACAACAATAATTTCGATGTTCATAAGTATAAAAAGAGTCATAACATACTCATATAATTACAATATATCACTGTGTGTAGTTTCAAAGCTTAACATAATGGTACTACAGAATGCGGGGTCGTGAATACGATCCCCGGGCGTGGGGTTTATTCTGTGTGACGATTTTGGTAACAGACATTGTGTGTAACATCATTCGTCCTCCGTCTCTGATTCACTTGGAAAAGTTTACAATTACTTACGGAGAACAGGTATATCTAATGGAGTTATTTCAAAAAGTAAATTAGGCTGAGTTACGGGTCTTTTGCAGTACAAGTCCTCCCGGTACTATCTATCAATATTAAATTTCTATCACGCTCTTTTAATTGTTTCGGAGATATGCTCTGCACAAATGTTTTATACGTTAATCAGATAAAGGGAGAATAGGTCATTAAGGTAGGTTAGCCTGCACTTTCTCTGTATGAAATTTAAACTTCTTCGCCTTTACAATATCCTTACAGTAGTTTAGGTAATTTTGAATTATGCTCAAGAAAGAAGTGTAATGCCATCTTGGTCTAAGAGTGCTCACCTGAAATTCAGAGCTTAAACAGACTGGAAAGTTCAAGAGGTGACAGATTACAAACAGTACAAACGCTTTATTCTTCTTAGGTCTATATTGGACTAGGCCTGGGTTGTTTCCGTAGCTTCTTTAAACTAGTCATCTGCATCCTGTAATTCATAAGAAGTTGTTCAAAGATAACTTCATATTTAGCTCAACTGGCCCCTTAATAGGAGCATAGACCACCATTTGAACAAATGATGGTGAAGACCGTACAATGATGCTACAGCCAAAGTTTAATAAATATCCATCAAGCCGTTCAAGGGGAGAAATCGTTTGAAGGTATTGTTATTTTAGCTCTAGTTACCAATAAGAAGGACCAAGCTCACTCATTAAAAAGTGGGAGAGGACCTTTAGGATGCTATATAGTGAGTTAAATTAAAATCCATTAAGCGGTTCACGAGGAGACTTCGTTTCAAGAATTTTCTATTTTTTAGTTATTGTGTCTTCTAGAAAAGCCTTGTCATACCAATTGTAATAATTCTGGGAGATGACCCTATAGAAATACTACAGACCATGTTTGATAAAAATCCAACGAGTGCTTCACGAGAGAATTGTCACATTTTTAGTGGATTATTTGGCCCAGGATGTGTTACGATTAGAACCAGCATCCAGCAATACAAAAAGCAGTAAAATCACAGTTTACTTTAATGACTTTCCGTGAATAATCTCTGTTGTATATTAATATATAAAACCACATAAAAATTTCACGTAGGGTAATATGTGGTGTACTAATGCTTTGCAACAAGAATACCACTCTAAACGAATCTGGATCCGGCATACAAAAGGTTGGAGTGGGGAGCGTACTTATTCTTTTGTTATCTGTTTAATATCTAAAACGTACACATTAAACCTTTTTAGAAATTCACAAATTCATGTCAAAGAAATAAAGGTGATTTAAAAAATACAACCGTTTCGATTTTGATTGTAGTGCATATTACTTACAATGTAACACAGTGTTTTATATGACAAAATGTAACGCGACAATGTGTGAAATGGCAAAAAAATGCTACAGATATATAGACAAACAGAAAGATGGACACAGTAATTACTTTTATATAAGAACAAAGTTTAACTCACTTTTCATAAGATTAGGTTAAAAACTGTTCTTTCGTGTCCGTCTGATAATTCTGCCATCCATGAAGGGATTTTGAAATAACTTGGTATAGATGTTCATCACAGTCTTTGAAAGTACTTACGTATTACATAGATTTCCAGATATCTTTAAACTTCATAATGTCTCTTGAATTATATGATATATATTTATGATTTATATACATAGTTAGTACGTTGCCCAAATATTTAAAAGATGCTGTATTGGCATGCAATATGTTTTGTGAAAAATACCATAAGGCGGGGGACGCTGGCAACTTTGTTACAAATAATTGTCTTTCTAAAACTTGACTGAAATGTTTATCTTTAGGTTTAGGAAATATTTGTTCTATTTCTAACTGCGATATCAGCTGACTCCGAGGTTAAAATATAGGTCAATGGAACAAATCATAAAAACACTTTTATGACTACTTTTACAATCCTTTCAATACGCAGATTGGTTCAAATATGTGTCTTTTAAATCTATAAATAGAGAATAACAGGTTACTGTCTTTTGAGAAAGGGTTTTTCCGAAGAGAATGCTACATGCTGAGATTCAATGAGATTTTTTGTTTGTTTATTTTATGTCTTTGTTGTCATGTTTCGTAAGTTGTACTTCAATAAAATGAATTTGTTTATCAACCACTGTATTACAGTTTCTTCAAACAACCTCAGGTTTTAATTTACTTACTCTGCATTCAGAGTTTATGTGAAAAGCAAAGACTTTTGATTATGTATCTAGATGCACTACCAAAGCGTTTTCACGATGCGTTGTTGATGTCTGGGCTGGACCAATTGAAAGAAAGTCTGGAATGCGGTGTTAGGGTGTACGTGATAGGGCAGCATGATATCGATGGCAGTAAGCTGGTGTTCACTAGCCCGGGTCACAGAAATCAAAAAGAAACAACCACAGAACCACACATTTCAGTAGTTGTGTGGCACACCAGCCTTGTACATTTGGAAGAGAAAGAATTACAGGTACTTAAATAAAATAGTTGCAGATCATTTGTTCCCATATCCGATCCTTTACCTACATGTTAAGGCTTAGCCTTACATTTTTAGAACAAGAATCAAGCAACACTAAATCTTCGAAAGAAAGGATTGATTCAAATGAAAAAGTTAAGGTGACATGATGATTGTCTTTTGACAGAGTAAAACTCTTAGTATATTTACATAGTGCAGATGTTTGTCTTGTTTGAGTTTCATCAAATCATTTTTTGATGCCTTGAAATATTGTTTTGCAGCATCCGTATACTCTCTTAGGTGACTAACAATACTTTTGATACCTAATCATTTATTCTGGATTAAGTTGTTTTAAGTTGAATTCCTAGGTAAAACTGTGTTTATACGTGTTAATACATAGTGTGTTATTTGTATTACATGAGTCATTAAAATCTGTAAAAAGATATTTTAATTGATTTTTAATTTAATTTTTCAGGGCATGCTAACTTCTTTTAAAATTGTTAGCGCATATACGAAAAGGCTAGGATTGAACAATAATATTTTCATCAAGTGTGACGTAAGCCAACAGTACTCAAAGGAAGAAATTACTGAAATCAAAAACACCATATTTGCTGCACTTTGCGACGATACGTCAGAGAATCGTTTTCATCCAAAAGACATTTTAATCGACTGTGGTGATTGTGACCTGAACACATCAATTTCCGACAAGCTAGAGAAATTTGTTGCTGATGGTTTCTCGAATATATACTCCAATTTGAAGAGGTTCGAGTATGTAACCAGTGAAAGTGGTTCAGAGAACACGAATGTACTGGAGATCGACACAGTAGCTATTTCTATAAAGGAGTTTCTTCGAAATGCTCGTAATAATATAGAAGTAAATAAAACGTTGACTGAAGAAATAGAAGAAACGGCAAGTGGTAAGATTCTTCAATATCTGCTCCATTCTTTATGTCGTGTGATCAAATGCACACTAGTGAAACCCTTAGCAAAGAAGATCGGCCTGAAGACGTGGATATGCAATGGTCTGCTGCATGAGATACAATTCGAAGAAGCTTTGGCCGAAGCTGTCTCAAAAAATACACGACATCTAAAGAAACTGGCATCATCTACGTATAAAGCTAGACGCGATGGAATCAGATACACCCGGAAATGTAACAAATTCGAATTGATTTGTTTCCCTCTACAAACAGAAATGAAGCCTGTCGTTGAAAGAGCTGAAAAGAAACTTCTTTCAATGCAGCGTACTTCAAAGGTTATCCGGAGAATGGCATTCGAAACATATGGCTACTTGAGACAGACAAATATTGACAGTCCTGAGCAAACTATCCATCAGCCTGTGAAGCTACCTGACGTACTTAGAAAGGACTTATTACAGTAAGTAAATTTACAGTGGTTTTTCTTGTTGCGCCTTTCCCTTGCTTTTGATAACAGTTAATTTTTTCGCCTTTTGCTATGACTTTTACTATAAATCTGCAAAAAGGTTCTGTATTAAAAGTATTGCAATATATACAATTTTGCCAAGTTAGATTATAGAATAACAAACAAGAAATCAATCTTAAATCCAGCTACGGCGATTTAAATTCTGTCACTTTCTAAAGATACATATAACTTTTCAATCAAGAGTATATATCTTTCTTTTTATTAACATTTATTTTATATTAATCATATTGCATTTGAGTATCAACTGATAAAACAAGTTAGCTTTATATTCTAAATTTACAAGGATCTTGAAATGTTTGTAATTTCATATTATTTTGTAAAGTGTGTCCTCGCCTGTCTTTTCTTCTTCTATAGGTAAATCACTTAGATAACTGTTTTAACTGATGTTTAGGTTGACTATACAAAGAGAAAGGAGGTGTATTACTCCTGCCCGAGCCCCAGTGTCGCTGTACGTTTCATTCTTCCAGTTTGTAGGATGGTTCTCAATTTCGCCATATCTATTTAGCTGCTCTTATGATTATCAAAACAAGGATGAATATGCAACAAGGAAAATCCGTCCCAAAAACACAGTCTCCTAATACCTGACATAGAAAAACGCTTTAATAAGGGACTGTATAATTTGTTGGTTACAAGTGCTTTGGGAAATCTGCGTTTTTGGAACATGGTTTTGCATTGCATATCTTATTTAGAATCCGGTAACTCCTATTTCAGAGTCATTAAGATAACATGCTGTGTTTTAATGAAGGTCACTTCTTATTTCCTGCCTTTATCATAACTCATATAGGGAGAATGTACAGTAAGAGGGATAACACTTATGGTCACGGTCTCTGATTACGTCCAAATTCAAACTCCTAAAACTGCATTTGAATATTTTCCTCCTTATACTCTTTTATGTCGGTCCGACTTGTTTCTTATTATCTTTCATAAGATGCTACCCTACTTCCCCCTACTTTCTCCAGTTTACATCCGCCCAAAAGTTGTGTGAATGCTCTTTCCTATCTTGTAACATTCGTATGTTACTTTATATTGTTTTGTATTATCCGAACGTGTGAATAAGACACTCTTCAACCCCTCCCACTTGTCCTGATAACTTCCTGTCCGTAAATAAAGATGCTTTCAATGTCTTGTGATTTTCAATGTTGTTTTTAAGTACCAGTCTCACCCACCAATCTCCCTCTCCTAATACACACATAACAATATCATCACAGCTATAAAATCGTTTTTCCCTTTCATTTTAAGTAGTTTTAATCACCACAGCTCCATCGCTCACTTACTTGCTGGTATTTACCAATAGCGGTTCTTTTTTCATACAATTATCTGTAATTAAACAGTATTTAATTCCTTATTTTAAAGATGTCTTACCCTGCCCCCTTCTCTCAGAGGTAAATGTACTTTGAAGAGCAAGAAACTGGCATCAATTTTACATAATTTCATATTTAAATGACAGATTATGGGCGTCATCGTGAAGCAAATTTTCTGTATATTAGAAGTTTGTACATTTTGAAATATATATGCTGCATGAGATTATATGTTTCTCGTATCCGTTGTCATGAAATAAGATTTATGGGTGTTTAGTTCAGCGTAGGCATTTTTAATGAAAGCAATGTACTAAATAGAAAGAATAATTTCAACGTGAAAGCACAATGCATTATAAAATATAATCATTGATGTACAAAACAATGAGAACGAATTTTGTTGACACCCTGTGTATATAATTTTATTTGAGTTGTCTCCTTTTTGTAGTATTCCAGGGGTGTATGGTTTAGGTACCATATACGGTGAGCTTGAGATTCATCTAGATAAAGAAACAGTGAAAACCTCGACAGATTCTTCTAGCGGTACAGATGAACTACAATCTAAATCAAAAAATGATGCAGACGCAAAACACCAGGAACTACAATCTAAATCAAAAAATGATGCAGACGCAAAACATCAAGAACTACAGTCTAAATCAAAGGATGATGCAGACGCAAAACAACAGGAACTACATTCTAAATCAAAAGATGATGCAGACGAAAAACATCAGACCTCTTCAGAAAAGTTGGACATAAAACAATCAATAAGATTGAAGTCAGAAATTGCTAAAACGTTGCAGAAACATCAGTATCGCGGTCGATATTCGGTCAAATATGTCCAAAATAAACCTGGAGAAGTAGCTGCTAATTACGAGCCTGGTGATAAATTGATGCACCAAGGAAGAAAGGGATTTGGGACTCTTGGAGGATTTATCTTTAGTAAAGATGGAAAGCTCCACGGTCTTACATGTGGACATATTGTCGGCGATGATATGGACATCTATATAGATAAAACCATACGAGAGCTATTAAGCTGTTGTTCCAAAGTAGTCAATCACGGAAATGGAGAACTTAAATATATAGATATTGCAGCTTTAGAGATACACCCCTCCTTGCAATCTGAATGTAAAAGATCTTTAGAAAGAAGTTCTGACCGCATAACAAAAGTAAAACAGGCTGAAGACCATCCGGAAAAAATGATCGGAAATACTGTTTACAAGTATGGAGCAGCAACTGGCAGAACCACGGGTTTTATCGTGTCGATTGACTACAGGGTGTTAGGTATGGTTACTAAAGACTATTTAGTCATAATAAATACAGTTCCTGACATTCCAAGTGGTTTCAGTGAAGACTTCAGTTCTCTGATCTCTAAGGAGGACGATCATCAAGATGGAAATACTACGGCTATGGAAACTGATAATACAACTTTGAATGAAACATCATACGATGAGGCACATAGTGATGCAGATGCTGATGAAGAGAAAATGGACATAGAGTTTTGTTCAGGTCCATCACAAATCAACTATGATAACAGTTCATTAGAGCCAGGTTGTTCCGGAAACAAAAAGATTAAATTGGATGACCGAAAATCATCTAAAATGAAATACAGTGAGGGCAATAATACGCTTGTCCAAAAGAACGAAAATTCTGAAATTGAAGGAGGAAGTTTTCTACAGGTTAGAGGTACAAACGGTGCTGATGAGGAACAAATAAAAGGCATACATTTATCTCTTCGTGAAAATGTAAATAACCGACTTGGAAGTGACGCAATTTTCCGTCATCCTCTCGTATATGTTCTACGTAATACTAGCAATCTAGGACCTACTTCATTGGATTCAAACGATTGTGAAACACCCGATGAAGTGTTTGCAAAGAGAGGAGACAGTGGCTCAATTATATGTATACCCGAACCAACTCATAGCAAACTTGATTGTGTAGCTTTGTCGATGCTTTTTGCTGGTGACTTTAAGACTGATGGTGATGAAAGTCTGAAATGCTTGTCATTCAAATTGAATGTAGGCTTGCATACGCTGATGCAAAGACATCAATTGGACTTTTGATTGTTAACAAGAAGATACAGGATATGTCGTAATTAAACGTTACGGCATATCATCAATGGTTATTCATTGAAATACATGTCTAACAGCCATCCATGTTTTTGAAGCTAACAGAAACAGATACGTGTAACATTAAAGAAAAAAATAAATGAGAGAAAAAGTTCTTCGACTGACACATTGTAAATGTATGATAATAATATAGTGATAAAGTGAGCTAGTTCTTGGAAAAAAAAATTATATGTTAAATCTGTTCTCTAGGAGCTTATAAAAAAGGCTCTATAAGTAAATATGAAAATTGCAATCAAAACTTAAAGGGAGACAATAAATTTGAAAATTTAAAATAGATATTATTTTTAGGAATATGCGAGTCAAAATACAAATTATTCAGTGCATTAAGGTCATAAATATATATATTAAGTGATAACATTGAGCCAATGTATGATTTATTCCAATTGTATTTTCAATTTTAAAGGCGGGTATAACTACGTATTAAGCAGAAGTTCAGGAGTATATATGACGAATTAATCCATTGTTTACATTTACAGATGCGAAATAACTGAAACCATGGGGTTGTTTATCTTCAATATGTTTTGTTCCGCTGTATCACATCATGTGTTATATGATTTTAAGGTATTAGATCACTTATAGTAATGTTTACAAAATTGCTTTTGCTTGGTATATTCTGAAAGGTAACCGTGATTTGCACTATTTTGCAATTTCTAAACAACTTTTACCGTGCCGTTTTTTTATATAAATTTTGTATAACTTGTGGTATCTCCTCAAGCTCAAGTAGAGGCAAATTTCAAAGTAATAGCCACTATCCAAAAACGTTTGCAGAGAACTCATTTTACCATTAATTTTAATAAAAGAAACATCAAACTTAGGGCTGTCATCGATAGAAACGATATCGATGTATCAACGATATTTTTTGGTCGATCGATTATCGATTCCCATTTTCAAAAATCGATATTTTACAGAGAGAAAAAACAACTGTCTAGATAAACACTCAGACCCTCTAAAACAACTTTTTCTGCCTGCAAAAATGTGCCGAAAGTAACGGAAGTTGTCAAAAAAGGTCATGTCTAAACTTGTACCGTAGCAGTCTTTTCCAACTAGCCGGCACTACCTATATGGGTAGAAGTAAAAAGGGCTCAACTTCAGAATCTATTTGCAAAAAGTTACGTTGTCCTGTCTTGAAAGGTCGCTTCGTTGTTTGTGCATGTAAAAACATAGAGTATATATACTGTTTCTACGTCAATCTCGGCTTTTTACTTGTTCGCGTATAGCTGATCACTCAGTAAAAGGTACAGAATTTAGCTAGTGCCCGTAACAATAACAATCAAAGATGGCCGAAGAGGAAGCCGTCGCCGGCTTAAATAGTGGAAAAACAGTCAAAAGACGGAAGGAAAAGCTTTGTTTGGGTTCGTAGAAACACAGGGTGTTGCTTAAACATGCCTTTCAGTACAACAAACAAACAGTCAAACACTACAAATTTGAGGCCCATTGAAAACTTGGGCAGAAGTTAAAAAAGAAAACAAAAAAAAAACAAAAAAAAAAAAAAAAAAAAAAAAACACGCGGTGCCAGTACCTAATCCGAATGTAAACTTGTTGCAAGGTAAAAATTAAGACAGGGTATGAAACAGGCTAAAAATAAATAAAAACATTGTAAATAAATAAATTAATTAATTTGATAAATAAATAGATATCTGTGGAAGAGAAATGCAGAATTTTAGCTGTTTGAAACCCAACTCCAGTGCCTGGTATTATAGTTTACTAGGTTGTAAAGTAGGATAAATGCAAAAGAGGAGTGAAGGCACAATGAAGATCTATAAAAGATTTCATTAATTTTCATTTATTTATTTATTTCATAGATACAAATACAACACAATCAAACAGTAATATAAAAAGTAGGCAAAAAAAAAAAGAAGACATAACATTAACAAGAAGGTATATAGCATGCCCATAAACAAAGAGATTGTTAATCTAACTTAATAATCGATATATCGATTTATCGTCGATATTTGTCTTCCGATATATCGGTTTCGTCGATATGCAAAAGACCCAATCAATGACAGCCCTAATCAAACTATTGGTAAACAATTATAAAGCACAAAATAAAAATGTCAATATCATTTTTCTATGGTGCCTCAAGTAAACGGATTTAATGAGACAGAATTCATACTTCAACATTGAAAAAATAAGGTCAAATGCTGTGTTTCTGTTTTGAATTATGCTTACTCCATTTAAAAACAACCTTAGGGCAGACGTTAAACCTACCTAAATTTCTTCCACAATATATAATCTAAGAGAGAAAGCAAAATAGATAACTTTCACCGCGTGTAACTCAATATTTTTAAAGATGTGTAACTCTACCCCTTCTGTTTAAGTAGTAAATTCACTTTGAACACCAAGAAATCGCTTATAAGATTCATCTTTTTCCATTTTTGTACAAGAAATCAATAATAAGTCTTAAAAGAAGTAAAAACTTACTAGAAAAAAGGAAAATAAGGAAAAAATTGGTCCCAGTAGGGCTTGAACCTACGCCCCCCTAAGAATTGCAGTAAAAGTAGGTTTATAGTAGGAATTGAATACGCTTCAAAAATGAGGTTCTCTTTTAGTGATCTAATACCTTAAATTGTTGATATACCGTGCCATTGTTATAAATGTATTCACATTTTGCCCATTTAGTGGCGCTATATATTAAGGGACAGTTGTTTGAATTACAAAGTTAATCAACAGATCAATCTTTTCCAATGTTTAGTTTGTTTTGATAGCTTAAAAAGAGAAGAAGCCATTAGCTCTCTCTTTATACAATGTTTCTCAATACAACACTTTTGCAATCAGTATGTTGATATCTTGGAAACAGTGCTAAAATTGACCCAATTTTTTACAAAACCTTCTATGGTACATAATTGTACCGAAATATATTTTAATTATAATTATCATATATATAATGTACAATTAGTATTAAAGATGGACAATCACATTTTAGCAACATCATGCGACATATTTCAGTTTTTTTATATATCCTGTTAGAGATTTATTTAAGCACCAAATAATTATTAAATATAGTTAGATCCCTATTGGAAATACATATTTTATTAATTTTAATGAAATTTTGTAATTATCTTCCTTTGATACATGGGTTTTCAAAAATGTTTTTTTTTTTCAATATAATTTCAATTTTTACATTTGCATTAGATGGATATTTGGGTAAATTAACTACCTGACACAAAAGGCAAGTTTTAAAAGAGAAATCATTTATTTTCAATCTATCTTGGTTGCGCAACCAAGATAGACAAAGGGAGGTAATAATAATCTTATAAACCTGTTTGTCTCGTGAATTTTGGCAAAATATATACCTGTCCATGCAATTTTTTGACAACTTTAATTTAAAACTGCTTATATCATTAATTCGGCAAAATATGTTCGTTTAAATTCATATGTATGCTAAAATAACATTTGGCTGGGCAAACAGGATACGAAAATTAAATTTTGAAAATACCTTCAGTAAACATCTGGCGTGTATTAAGAACTTGGTGAACACAATTAAGTGTTAATTAACAGTAAGTAAAGTTTGGTTGGTCAAACAAAAAAATCTAATTAACCACCTTTAACGTTTCTAAGTCTCTTTTCAGCAAGGCTGAAGAGCCACTTTTAGAATTTATTTTATGGTATGAAACGGGTTTTTTTTGGTCACTTCCTATCTAATCAAAATTAATGATAAAAACAGTTTAACACGGCGTAATATTTTCAGCTCATCGTCTTTGTATCTAAACGAGTAGGCTGAATCAGCCTGTTAGAACACATATAAATATTTACATACTCTTTTATATTATATATCTATAAAACCAAAATAGAACGTTGATTTTCGTATAAACAACATTAGCGCCACAATATCAAACGATGACCCGTCATGTTACATTGCGAGTACAGTCTCACACTGTTTACGAAGCAACAGAAGCAAAACGGGTACGTTTATTTATTTTAGGGGAAAGGGGTGGGGGTAGGGGCGTGGTCGGGTTGAATTAAATCGCGAAATCAAAACAGATAAATCGTGAAATGTCGAAGACGGTTAAGGGGGGCATACAGGGGACAATTGATTTCGTGTTTACGACAAAATTATCTCCTGTACGCGAAATGTTATCTCGGGGCGTAGTCATATCATCTCATGCCACAACATAATTAACTATTCCCACGACATTTTATCTCATGGCCGCAAGATACATTCCATGATAAATCAACATGCAGAAATTTTACATGGTTTATTATGACCCTTGAACTACTCAACATTTCAATGTGACAGTGTCCGCCCTCTAACTCAAGCGACTCACCAAATTACTGTCGTAACATTTATGGGCCAAGTGGTATACAAGCCGAATATAGTCACTCTTGAGTCTTTGCCATTGAGTTCCCAATTTCTGACCTTTTTTACCAACACTGGATAAGAACTACTCAAGTTACACTGGTTTCTTTACATTTTAGGGGGTATTTTGTAAAAGCAAAACTTCTTGTTACATTATCATTTTGATTAGCGAGTATTTTCAATTATGAAAATATATTTCTTTGCTTCGTTCGCAGTCTTTACTTTACTGTAGCGTTTGCAAACCATTTGAACAGGGAGTCAATTTTTAGCTCACCTGAACACGACGTGCTCAATATGAGCTATTTTTACAGGTCATTGTAAAAATACAAATGTACTGTGAATATTGCAATTGCCATAGTCTCAAATTAATATACAAAAACACTCTAACTTTTCTAAGTATTCGTAGCGGATTTCATGCAATGTCAGGAATGAATAAAAATGTTTATCACAGGGAAATGTTGCATGCGGTAAATTTTCATCTTACACATTCAACAATGTATGCTACAAAACTTTACAAATGTCTGACTTCAGACCTGATGCAAATCTTAAGGATATTCATGTTCAAACTAGAAAATAAATCTAAAGCAAGTATACAAACATAAATATTTGACATTTTGTAATGTCGTACAAAAGGTATAATAAAAAAAATGTATGAAATATACTCTGAAGCAGGCCTACATAACTAGTTCATCTTGTTTAATTATGTTTGTAAAACTGGTTGAAACATAAAATAGTGCAAAGCAAATGCATCAACGGCGAAAAGTAATAATCGACAACAATGTTAAAATATGGATCCACATTATAAGTATTAAGAATTGTTTTCAATTAAATCTTGAAATTACATTGATCGTCACCATTTTACCGACATTATTATCATTAAGGAAGTAGCCGAGCGAGATTATTTAAGAGTCAAGAGTCCGACACATTCCAAAACGGAATGTCTATTTGTTCATAGGCAGAGCGTGTTTATGCAGTCATCGAAATGGGCTTGTAATGCTAAAAGAACATAATATATTTGCTTCGTTACATCAAACCGTTATAGACAATAGTACGAGAAAGGCTACTTTAAATTTTCCAACCATACGGGCAGCTTTTTTAACACCTTCTGCATAACCTTCAGTATTATCATGTAACAGTCGGCAACAATTGTAACAAAAATTATATTTTCTGAGCAGCAACAAGTGTTACAACGGCATCAACAATGTCACTCGTACCCCTATGTTTGGAATATAGTTATTTCAAGGAGAAACACTTTTTTGTCTGATTCATGTAATTTTCATTTATGGTTTCTATGTTTGATACATTATATGAAAAAAGTAGGTTAAACTTTTCTTTCTTTTTACATAGTTAAGTTTGATATAACTATTTCTATGTATAAGTAATATGTTCTTTTGTTTTTGTTTCTCTGTGATAAGAGTTTTATATTGATTAAGAAATAATATATCTCATTTAGTGATTTGTCGCTGAATAAATCATTGTTTGGAGTTCAGATGTGAAGAAATTATATCACGAAAGCGCAGCCCGAGTGATATAGCCTAATAATATGCACCTGAACGACAATGAATTTATTCAAGAGCAAATCACTAAATGGGATATATTATTTCGATTATAACACGTTACCAATGACTTCAAAATATATCCTTGACCATTCATTAAATATTTGCCCGTTTTCAATCGGATTCTTTTTCAGGCTGATTACTACTAAATAGAATGTAAGCTGCCGCAGGTCTAGTCACAAGTATTCCAAATATAAATAGTACTAATCTTTTTTCCTTTCCTAGTGCCTTTTTACAACAGCAACGTGTTTACTTTTACCCTACCCCGTTTCAGGATGTATCACTTTGCATTCTATCGAAATCAGCATGTTCCTATCGCATTCTTTGTAAAAATGACGGCGTAAGAATCTAATGTTTTGAAAAGAGAAATTGATAGAAGCGAAAAAGAGTACATTTAGCAGGTTGTATTTAGCGAACTGTAGTTTTCTTATACATGTATAAAAGTTAACACCCCCTTTTCTTTTTGTTTTTTTTTTAAGTATCCATATAGTTCTTTATGGGTATATAAGTCTTTGAAAATCAGATATGCTAGAAAATGTCGAAAATCCGTTTTAAAGTGGGTGAATTTTATATAAAATAAAGAACAGCCGGATTTAGTGATGTTCAGCCTTCAGCGCGCCGCTATGTCGTTTGACGCTTTGACGTAATAATTGTGATGTCAGAACAGTGAATTGTTGAATCGGCCTTCTTTGTTTAATAGGAATATGAATCGGACCGTGTTAGAATAAACGTTATACCACAGTCTACACACTGTAGAACCTGTAACATCTTCCGACACTATAAATAACACAATACCGAATTTTGAATGAAAAGAAAAACACTACTTAAATTATTTTGCATATCATACCAATTGGACGGATATAAAGGCCTCGAATTATTTCTAGGTATATGTATATATTATTCCCAGTCAGTTCCCTTGTTCTTTCTATTCGTGGTCTCTGGCAATAACGAAGATTAGCGGGGCGACCTAGCGAAGTGGCACAAATAAGCCACCATACTTCTGTAATAGTAACGTATTAGTTGTTACTATTTAAAGACGCCTTAAATTTATTTTTAACATTGGTTTTACCTGAACAATTTATTTTTACTACTGGATAACGGAAGACAAACTGTTTGGTGAGTTAATTATTTTAAATTACCGAGTAATAATAGTACATTAATGGAACATTACCTTGTTTTTTGGCGAACTTGTGTACTTTGTTAATGTATCAACCTCTTTGAGAAGTAATGTTTACATAATCTGGTATCCTATAATATATAAATAACACATAATGGTGCATTGTCGGAAAGGCATGCCTGTCCTTAAGGACAAAGTTCAAGTCAATTTAAAACAGCGGCAAGTTCCCAAAATATAGGCCTATGACCATCTGAAAATGTGAGGAAAAGCTTTACTGCACCACGGTATGTCTTTGGACACTTAGGACAATACAGTGGACCGGGGGTCGGGGGACGCTTTATTACAGTTAAGATAGCTGATTTGGGCTGATTTCGAATCACTTGCGCCTCGCCGCTGAAGGGTCGATATGGTAGAAGCCATGCAGCTGGCAGACGGAAGATCAGCGTTTCTACCCATGTGCCCGTTTGTGTCTGATATAAAGGCTTAAAAGACGTCATCTGACCAACGACAGTCGACCTCTATTGCATTATCTAAATAAAAAAGTACATTTTGGATTGACAGGGGGTTTTAGATATTTTGTCATAAATTTTGTGACCTATTTGTTCAAGTTTTATGAAATATTTGCACAAGATCCTTCCAGAATTCCTTACACATGTGAATAATTCGTTTCTCAGAAAATTAATGTTTCAATAATGGAGTCATATCAACCCCTGGTAAATATCATATAGTTATAATTCAAGTGAAAATGCCTTGCGTTTACAAAATCTTTCTTCTACTGCTTCTTTCACATATATTTCGTGTAAAAACTCTCTTTTTAAAGGTAATAGTCCAATTCTTAAGTGCCTTTAACAATGACTTAATGTAAAAAGTTTCTAAAAGTTGAGTTTAACAACGAGATCTAGATTTAAAAACTTCTAACTATGACTGTATAATTATGCCATTGTGCACAATATTTGATAAATATTATAGAAAAAAAAAGTAAGGTTGTCCAGCGTATGTACTTTTTTCTTAATTATAGTGAACTGAATTTTAAAAAAAAATGGATTGAAATTTAATATTAAGGAAGAGATAAAGCGAACTAATTTAAAACGGAGTTTCATGGTGTATAAAGGCATAAAACATATCATTCTTTTCATCTTTTCTGGTAATTTGTTGCACTGTTAATAATAAGGCAGATAAAATTATCAAATATTTACAATGGATATCTGGCTTTTTTCCAGTTTTTATTTTTTTAAACCTCTATATATTAAATTCCTGTTGGTAATTTGTGTCGGATCAATATTTGACTATCGTAAATCATAACCCCTTGAGATCAAGGCGATATATTTTACAGCGATTATATTGTAAATTATTATTCAGTTATGCAAATTGAAAACAATATTAGATACATTATGTATATGATACTAAACGGATTAAGTCGATACCTACATGCCAATATAAAAAAAAAATCGGGGCCAGTAGGAATATGTGAAAACTGAGCCATTATGGGATTCAAGCACTTTACGTGGCTACATCCGACAAATAACAAGGCTAATTATGAAACAACATACATGTATCATTTAATCGTTAAGGGTGATGCATTCCAAAAGCCAACACCGATAGTTCGGCATACATATCAAATGAGATAAAATGTTACCGAATGTTGTGTTACAGAATTTTTCGTTGTCGCTAACATAATTGCTGTTACAACAGCTTAATAAATAATAATGTGATTTATAAGTATCTAAAAGTATCAAATGTATGGATATGATGTAAGGAGGTACCAGGGAGTCAAACTCCAATAGCAGCACATTTTACCAGCAATTATTGTTATTTTGTAATATCTTATAATCATAGGGACAAAGTAATAAATATTAATGTCCATAATTTTCAAAATTGATGATAACAATTTTAGTAAATAAAAACACCCTGAACAACTAGACGTCATCTTTATTCTATACCTCTAAGGTATATAAAATGTATGTGAATGTCAAATTTATCAAATTTTAAGGACATTTCACAGCAAGAAACTAAATCCATAAAATATAAACTGCATTTCACTAGTCTAATGTATTGAAATCACCATTACAATTCAATTTAAAGACATAGAGGCAAACCACAATATAAAACATAGGTATTGTTAAAATTTGCTATCTGCCGGTATGACCTGAAGAAGCTTATGATTGTGTGGTCCTTCTGTCAGATACGGTCAGTAACACAATAAAAGAAAATTAAAGCTGTAAATAAAGCTTGGCCAAAGATGTGAATATTATGCAACTCCGTTAAATGGTTACTATGACATTAAGTAAATAAATAGACTCTGCGATAACAAAAAATCTATCACTATATCTGGTAATTATGCACGTTTTTGTTCTGAACATTGGTACTCAGAAGGCAATACAGAGAATATACACGTCGTTTCAATCTGTCGTTCTGTCTTTTCCTTAGTAACAAAAGATGGCTCTAAGTACAATTATTTTTATCAAACTTGGTAAAGACACAGAGGTCAATATGGAGAATTTGCAAGTCATAATATTTGCTACTTCTAAATTTGTGGTTGAATGTATCTGTACTTGTCAAAGGTTATCCCTGTAAGGTACTTTTTATTTGTATTAAGAATGTCTAAATTCATGTAATCATGACGATATTAATATCATGCATGATCTTTTATGCAAATAACAATTTCGTGCTTTATCTTATGTTATAAAATTTTTGCAT